>NW_007253826.1:214290-218182 GCF_000164805.1 Carlito syrichta | reverse complement strand
CTGCTGGGCTCCGGCGATCCTTCCACCTCAGCCTTCCAAGTAGTTGGAACTACAGGCGCGCGCTACCACGCCCGGGTAATTTTTTTATTTATTGTAGAGATGAGGTCTTGCCAAGTTGCCCAGGAAGGTCTCGAACCCGCGGGCTCAGGCAATCCACTCACCTCAGCCTCCCAAAGTGCTGGGATTACAGGCTGAGCCACCGAGCCCGGCTTGGGTACCTGTTCTTAAAGACCACATCTTAGCTGGGTAACAAATGGAAGTGGGAGCAGTAGTGATGCTGCTGCCTTCACGTCTGTCAACATCCTGACCTGGCCGGTCTGTCAGCCATCTCAAGGCTATGTCTTCCGTGATGTCAAATTCTTCTGCTCACTGGGTTCGAGCGGACTCCCATCCTCCAAATCAGCACACCCAACCCAGAAAATGTCAGGTTAGCCTCTCTCCTTTTTGGGCAGGACCCTTTGTTTTCCTGTTCAGCTCCAGATTTAATGTTTGTTGCTGAGAAGCCCCACTCCTCCCATTTAACACACATCTTCTTGGCTCCCGGCAGGTCATACAAGTACTGGAAGAGCCTTCCCTCGCTCCTCTAGGACAGAGCACTGTGTGTGCTCCCTGTGCCTAGCACAGAACCCAACAAACATTCTGAAGAAATGAATTTATACATTTATTCAGTTTTCCCATGTGCAAGAAAGTCTTTTGATGGAGTGTAATGGAGGCCCTCAACAGAGGGAGAAGGGGCTGGGGCAGGGGCGTGCATAGCTCTAGAAGCATGGGTCATGTCGAGGCTTTACTTGAGAGTTGGGTAAAGGTGAGTTATTGAAGGTTTCAGAGAGGACGTAACTGGCCTTAACCTGTGCAAATTCTTCAGGGTGAAACAGCAGACGAAGAATCAGGTTAGAGGTGATGTGGAAGTGATGACTATGGGGAGATGGAGGATTTAACGTTGAATGGACGTAGGTTCCCGAAAAATATCAGGCCAGCCTATTTTTTTCTCTCTTTTTTGGGCAGGGCCAGTTGAGACTGGGTTGGAGGAAGAACAGAGCCCATCACACCTCGGGTGTAGGAGAGCTGGAAAAGGGCAGTAGGTAAGGGAGGGGTACTCAATTGCTGCTTCCTTCTTGGAGCAGGTGACCAAAGAGGATGACTACCACTTCCCATCATCCCTGGCTCCTTGCTTGGGGAGGGGCCTCCACCATCCTCCAACATTTTGAGTTTTAAGTCATGGCTGAAGCCAGAGAGAAAGGAAGAGAAAAAATGTGGAGCTGAAAACAGGCAAAGTCCATGGGGTGGGGACCTAGATGGTCCCCTTCAAGTAGCTCAGGCCTGGCAGCTTGTGCTGGTCTTGTGGAAGATTCCCGAAGACCTCAGGAAGCAAGTTCCAGCACGGGTAGGGCTTGTGGGTCTGCGGGGCTGGGCCACCAGCGTCAATCCACCGCCTCGTTGCCCCAACGCCAAACGCACACAGGAGCAGGGCGCTGGGTTTTGCAGAGCACGGTTTTGCAGAGCACGTCAGCTCACACTGGGATCACAGACCCTAGGAATTCGGTGCAGGGAAGGTGTCTTGCCCTGAGCTATGCCTAGTGGGACCCACACGGGAGCAGTCCTGCCAGAGCCCGCAGCTGCCCCGGCACGCCTCACTCCTCCCAAGGGCTCATATCCGTGTCGATCGCCACACAGTTGTACGCCGCGTAGCGGAGCTTCTCCTCGCACACCTTGGCGCTGCAGGGACGGGGATGAGGTCAGGCCCCTCCACCACTATTAGGGGCAAAGCGGCTCTGGTTTGTGCACTTCAGTGCTGAAAGTGCCCCCCGCCAAGGGTGCTCCCCACCCCCACGACCCAGGCTCGAACCTAGGGAAAAACCCACCTGGCATAGTGCGGCAGGAAGAGGGTGCTGGAGCAGGTGGAAGACTCAGGCAGTGCGTCTGTGGTCTCGTAGCTGGGGGCGTTGAGGGGCCACAGATCAGGAAGATGTGTAGGGCACATGTGTGCATGTGTGGGGAGGGAGGACAGAAGGCCGGCCACGGCACCTGCAGACGCCCTTCTGCACTCACCCCAGCTTGTCCGGGTAGATGTAGATCCGTGCGGGCAGGCGGCTGCGGCCGGTGACAAAGCGCAGGAAGCGGCTCCGGTCCTCTGGGACAAAGAAGGAAATCAGTGTCCACTCTGATGGTGAGCGAGGTTCTAAAATTTCTTCCCTGCCTCTGTGTCCCACAAGTAGACTTCGAACCCAGGTGTCACTCTGCCCTCTTCCACTGACCATTGGTGAAGTTATTCAGTGCTTCCCAGAAATACTGCACCCGCGTGTCAGATGGTTCGAAGTCCTCAAACCGGGCTGGTGGAGACAAGGTGAGAATTCATGCTTGAGGCTCTTCCTGCCCAGTCCTTGTCCCTACTGTGTTGCCCTCCTCTGCCCCACAGCCGGGAACTCACTGAGCTTGCGCAGGGCATCCACAGTGACCTCTGGGTCCCCACACACCTTCTTCTCCAACTCTTGCCAGGTCAGCAAGTCCAGCACAGCCTGTGGCACCACCTTCAGCAGACCTGCCTGCATGGCCGCCACCTGGGGAAGGGGTAAAAGGCCTGGCTGGTGGAGGGGGCACAACTCTCAACTTGCACTGCAGGGGGGCATCTTTGAACCCCCCTGCACAGCAGGAATGTGGGCCAGAGGAATGGTGGAGTCCAGAGTTCTTAGGACTAGCTACTGGTGGCCTGTAGGCTAGGCTCTGGCTACTGGGGGCTGGGGCTCAGGAGAGTCTAAATCTCTGTTCTCCTGGCCTCGGTCTAGTACCTGCTCCTTGCTCTCCTCTAGCCGTGCCTTTTGGACCAGTTGGATGAAACGAGAACGGTCCTCATATCCCACAACGATGCATGCACCCCCAGGGATCAGCTCCACCACCTGCTGGTCACTTAGCACGGTGGTGAATGTTAGTTCCTTCCCAAACTTGAACTCAAACGTCTCCTTGTCCATTCCTTCCATCACTTCCAGGAGCTTCACCTGGGGATTGGAGGGAGGCAAGGAGGTAAGCTCTTCATTGTGGAGACAGTCACTATCTTTCCTCAGGGAAGCTGAAGAGACAGCCAGGCAAGGCAGTTCCCATGCAGGCAACAGGGAACGAGGGTGTCAGTACAAGGGATGTGAAGGCATCCAGACAACACCTAACCAGCTTTGGAGGACAGAGAAGGTATCCTGCAGGACATGGCATCTCAGTTGAGACCCAAATGATGGCTGGGAGTTGGCTGGAAAACACAGGAAGTCGGGAGAGAGAATATCTTGGAGAAATATAGAAAGACCAGAAGGCCTGAGGAATCTGGCTGAAGCCTGAATGTGAACCAGTGGCTAGAGATACAGGGATCATGTAAGGCCTTTACAGATTCTGAAAGCCCATGGCAGAGCCATCAACGTATCAATGGGCAGAATGAAATAGATTACTCTGGCTGCATGGAGATCAGATGGGTAAAAATGGAGACAGGGACACCAACTCTTGCAATAAGTGGTTACATAAGAAGGAAAGGTGGCCTGAACTGGGGGTGGAGTAGGGGTGGGGGTTGGAGTGAGATGGAAAAAGTAGACAGATTCCAGAAACAGACTTGGTAATGTGAGGAGTGAGGGAGAAGGAGGCATGAAGGATGACCCTGGGGGCTTTGGTATGAGGAAGGGTAGATTGTGGTGCCATTGTGAGACAGGGAGCCTAGAGGGCAGTAGTCTGGGGAGAAGATTAACAATGTGCTGAGTCTGAGATGCCATCTTGGGGCAAATGTCCAGATGCAGATGTGTATAAACCCAGGATCAAGAGAGAGTCTGGGGCTTGAGGTCAAGATTATTATTATTATTTTTGAGTTGGAGTCTCACTCTGTTGCCCAGGCTGGAGTGCAGTGGCATACTCCCAGTCACCG
>NW_007253826.1:209119-214270 GCF_000164805.1 Carlito syrichta | reverse complement strand
CCTGCTGGGCTCAGGTGATCCTTCCACCTCAGCCTTCCAAGTAGCTGGAACCACAGGTGTGTGCAACCATACCCGGCTAATTTTTTTTATTTATTGTAGAGATGAGGTCTCGCCAAGTTGCCCAGGCTGTTCTTGAACCTGTGGGCTCAGGCAATCCTCTCACCTTGGCCTCCCCAAGTGCTGGGATTATATGCATGAGCCACCATGCCCGGGCTGAGGTCAGGATTTTAGGGGTCATCAGAATAGAGACAGTAGTTGAAGCCATGAGGGTAGGTGGGATTGGAGAGGGAACCTGAGTGTGGACAGCCTTGGGGAGCACCAACCTTTAGGGGCCGGCAGAGGAAACACTGCTTCCAGGCCCTACTCACCAGCACAGAGTCCACAGCCGGGAAGTCCTTGCTCCAGCTCACCTCTTCACCAGAAAGCTGCTTCCACACAAAACCAGGCAGAGCCAGGACCTATGTGATAAACATTCACTGTCTTCTCACCCTGAGTTACCCAGGTTTGGCTGGGCCTTCCTTCCAGGGGCCAGGGTTGATCTGATGGAGTGTAGAGTAGGCTACTCACCAGGAACTCCTTACCCCGAAGGGCAGCCCCCATCAGCTGTCCAATCCATTCATACTTGGCAAAGTCGCGGCAGGAGGGGTTGGGCACATACATGTCCCGGGCCTCACCGGTGCCATTGCCCTGCCCCAGAGGCAGAGCTATCAGCACAGCATGGGATACACTTTACTCCCAAAGTTACCTAAAGACTTCCTTAGATATCTTCCACAGGGGCCCTAAATGACTCCTCTGAATGTAAAATGGCTCCTCTCCCTGTCTGCCCAGAGGTTGCCTGTGGCAACTTGGTCCCTCCTCTGGTTCCTTTATAACTCAGTCTGGCACCTGGGAGGTTTGCAGAGATGGAGACAACTTGGGAGGTGAGGGTGGAAGATTACCTGGTTGGCTGTGCGCACAAAGAAGGGCAGAGGCACAGGGGTATCTGCTGAGCTAGGGCACAGTTCTTCTGACATATCTGCCAGGCTGTCGCGGAAACCACCCCCTGAAATGACAGATGCCCTCAGCTGGATACTCGAGTCCAGCCTCCATAATGGGGTAATAAACAGGTCCCTTATTTTCACTAGCTAGTGACCCCAGAAGCCTCCACCACTCTAATAGGGCAGCAAGCAGGACCCCTTGTCATCATCCCTCAGGGCCTCACCTTGGTCAATGATGCCTTCTGCAATAAATTTACACTCCCACCACTGGTCATAGCGCATGGGCCACCTGTAATTATGGGTGTATCTGTCATCACGTTGGGCCAGGGCTCAGGACTATTCCAGCCCAGAGACCAACCAGGAAAAGGGCTACAAAGCAGTGATGGAGAGGGGTGCCAGGAGCAGTGTGTGGGTGTATGTGTACACACGTGTGCCCAGAGTAAGTCCCTCACCCTCATGCCATACCTGTAGTCCAGGGGCTTTTCATATTTGTCAGAGGGCTTGAGGCCTTCGTAAACCTGAGGGCAGGGAGGAAGTTGTAGGGAAGTCTCTGTCAAGACCTGGCCCAATTCTTGCCCCAAAACCTTGCTTGAATCCCTCTTGACCTGGTTCCCTAGGCCTTTACTGACCCTCCCTCAGACCAACCCTAGGTGGTCCACACCTGGGTGAAGACTGCGTTCTTGCAGGCAGGGTCCCGAGAAGGGCAGGCACGGTGTTCCATGGCAAGGCGGCGGTTGATGTACAGGCGTGGCATGAAGCTGGGCTTGCTACTCTCCGAGTCACGCAGGCACTGAGCCACGAGGCTAGGCCGTTGGCGCGACAGCAGTAGGAACTGCTTTACTTGCTGGTTAGGAGAGATGATCAGAGCAGAAGAAGGCCGTCAGCCTCCCTCCAGGGCAGTTCCAGGCCCTGGAACCTTCCTCTATGCCTGGACTCAACTCCACCATTCCGGGTACTTGTCTGAAATCCCTTCCTTAGTCTAGCCACCAGGGGGAGCTTTCTAAAACAAACAAACAAAATCTACTGTTGTCATTACCTTGCTTACCTTTACAATAGCTCCACTACTCTGAGACAAAGTCCCTGCTTCATAGCCTGGCCCACAGGGCCCTCTTCTTGCCTACCCTCTCCCGTCCTCATCCCTGTATCATACTCACACCTGCCTGCACACTTTTCTCAAGTCATCTTGAGCTGCTGGTAACTCCCATTGCGCCTGTCTTGCCGGTGTTGTCACCTCTCTTCCTCCAGCCCTTGGCTATTCCACACACTCATCTAGGGAATATCCGCCAAACACTACATTTTGACCCTTTGTTCTGGCTTCCTTCCTGTGTTCCCAGATCCAGCAAAGGTCCTGCCCTAGAGTAGGTTTTAGGAGCTCTCTGCCAATGAGTGAGCAACTACATGAGCAGAAGGGGGAACCCACTGACAGGACTAGCACTGGGTGGGCCAGGCTCACCTTAATCTCACTGAAGGTGCCCAGTGTGTGGTCCCAGGAAGGTACCAGGTGGTGTAGGACACTGTCCAGGATCTTGATGAATCTGGCAGTTAAAGATAATTGCAGTTAAAGAGTTTGGCATGGTTGTAAGACCCCCGATTCCCCAACACATAGAGACAGGGGAAAGGCAGGTATAGGGGTTGCTCTGACCCTTGAGCAGTTTATACTATGAGACCCTGGGGACCTCCTCTATGCAGACATACAAGGTCCAGGGTTGGGAGAAGGAAAAGGCCTGCTGGCCTAGGACCACAGCCACCTCTGCAGGAGGACAGCTCTGCGGTACAGTACTTCTGGGTCAGTGCCTTCCAGGCGTGGATATCGCACCAGACTGGTCGGCTGGAACAGGTCTGCATTCAACCCTAGTTCCCGCTGTCTGGATGACTTGATCTTGACCCCTCGAAGACGAACATCAATCCCGTCATCTGGGGGAAAGAGTCAGAATGACGCCATTTACTGCACCTGCTGCCTCTTTGGTCCTCAGACCTAGAAACCTGGGACCTTTGGGATCCCTCTATATCATCTGATTCTGTCTTTTATAGTCTTTGCTGTTTTCTGTCTACCACTATAATGTTGGGATGCCTGAGGGTCCCAATTCATTTCCTCTTCCAGGTGAGCCCAACCACCTCTATGGTTTTAAGGTAGGCTTACACTTGCATCTCCCACCCGGCTCAGGTCCCCAAAGCTTCAAATCCTGGAGTTAACTCAGCATCACTTTCACCCCAGTATCAAACCCATCTCCTTCTCTCCACACTCACTGTCTCCTTGCGCCCATCTACACGGTGACCTTTCTTTCCCCACTTACAGCCTTAGGCCTCACCTCGGCACTCGACAATGCGGATCTCGATGATTGGGAGGTGGATGGTCATGTCCTCCAGGACACAGACATCCCCGATGAGGGTCCTGAGGAGATGAATGTGAGGCACATCAGCTACCCCTGCTTCAAGCCTTCAGAGATCACTGGGGCCCCACTCAGACTTAGCCTTCCAAGCTAGGTCAGGCTTGGAACACGCCCTATCGCCCACCCCAGGCTGGCTTGCTCACTCGTCAATGCTCACGTCGCTCAGCTTCTTCAGGTTGTCCCCTTCGCCTCCATAGACTACCACCCGCTTAGGCATAAAGTTGTCATCCGTGGTATCCACTGTGAGCAGCAGCTTCCTGAAGAGTCAGAGTGTGAACATGGGTCTCTGTAAATCCACAGGCACCTGGTTCACTCACCCTGTCCTGCCCAGAGCCTACTCACTTGACAATGGTGCCCTTCTTCATGGTAAGCCGAACCCAGTGCTGGCACTGGGACCCATCACTCTCCCAGTAGGTATCTGCATTGCTGTCTGTTAGGCAGGACACATTGAATTCCTCCTGGGGAGGGGCAGAGGTGTGGAGTCAGCAGTTAGTCTCACTCCCTGCTCTGGGTATGTGGCCTGGACCAGGGAGCACTAGAGAGAAAGCATAGTTGAGTTGGGCTAAAAGGGCAACTGAAACGAGGTGAGGGGCAGGGGGTCTTCTCTAGGGGTTCTTATAGAGTTCCAAGATGGGGAGCTGAACTAAGTATGGCCTGTGGGGATCCTGGTTTGGTTCTGGCCTGGAGGTGGGGGTTCTTTCTGGATCTAGGCTTGAGGGGTGTGACTACATTTTGCCTGGGGTGCGAGGAGTCCCAGCACCCACCGTGTAGGAGGAAACGTCTATGCTCTCCACATACTGCTTCACGCTACCCAGATTCTCATCCTCCTTGCCCAGGTGGTCATACAAGAAGTGGATCAGGTCCTCGTCGCACTCGTAGGTCCATGTCGGGGGCACGTAGCTAAGCAACCCCAAGTCCCTGATTAGATTGTGCCCAGATGCAGAGCTCCTTCCTCCCCATCCCATTCCAGTGCACTCACAGCAGCCTTTCTACAGCATCTGTGTATGCCTCCGCTGGCTGAGGCCTCGATCCCAGACGATGCGAGTATGTCAGGTCCACTACCTGTTCCCATCTGTGGGCACAAAGTAGGGAGTGAGATGGGGAGGCGTCAGGGAGCGGCCGGACACCATCTCTAGGTCCCGGAGCCTTCTCCAGAAGCCCTCCAGAAGCCCTACCCCAGCACCTTTCATGTCCCGCCCCTTCCTGCTCTTAATCCTGCCTCCGCTCCAATAACCCACCCCCAGGCTGTGCCAGCAGTGTTTCCAACCCCTCCTGGCTAGGCCACCAGACAGCAGGCCCCGCCCCTTCAAGTGCAGAACCTGAGCACCGGCCGATAGTCCACGCCGAAGAGCTGCTGCTGCCGCTGCAGGTGGTCGGGAGTGTCGATGGGTACCAGGCGGGCCCCGCCTTCCGCCGGGCGGCACACAAGCAGCCAGCCTTCATCCAGCTCGCAGTCGACCAGGTGCTCTGCCAGCTGCTCCTGCCGGCACGCGCCAGACGGGGACAGCCGTCAGGGGATCGGGGCCTGCCCAGCGGCCCGCCCTGCCCAGCCCAGGGCAAAGGGCACCAAACGCAATGCCAGCTCAGCATGGGGGAGGAAAGGACAACAGTCAGGGGCTTCTCTGGCCCCGGGGGTCTTTTGGAGGGGCCCCGAGCAGGCCAGAGCGCACCTTGGTCAGCTTCACCCAGAGCCCGTGGCCGTTGCACAGCTCCTCGCCGGTGGTGCGCACGCAGGCGCCGCGCCGGAGCTCGATGCTGTCGCGGGCGGCGCGGAGGGGCCCGGA
>NW_007253826.1:196953-208920 GCF_000164805.1 Carlito syrichta | reverse complement strand
CCGCCAGGAAGCGCACGCGGCCCAGCAGCTGCCGCGGGGACTCGAGCGCAGCGCCCGGGCCAGGGCCCGCCATGGCGAAGCAGCTGAGGGAAACCCAGAGGCGACCCTGCCGGGAGGAGAGGCGACCGCGGGCCAAGCTTCCCACCACGCCCGGTCCCGCCTCCGGCCAGCCTTCGCCGTATGTTCTGGACTAAGCGCACTCCAGCTCACACTGTATTTATTGCCCTGTGCACTCCTGAACTCAACCATATTGCCTACCTCTGTGCCCCTTCAACACTAAACCCAACCAAACCCAAGATCAGTGGTTTCTACCGGATCAATCTCTCTCCCTCCATTCCTTTGCTACTACTATTTAATCTCTACTGCTACTACTCTCGTTCAAGCCACCATCCTATCTAGGGTGGATCACTGCAACAGCCATTTTTCCTGGTCCTCTGGGTTTCTATTTTTGCCTGCCGCCCCCAACCAGTCGGTTAAAAATCTGCTGGACTCCCCATCCTAGGGGCGGTGTTACTAAAATGTTTGAGAGAATGACAAACTCCCCGCCACTGACAGAAGTCTTGAGTCATTCAGGCTTGATCCTGGTTGCTACTCCTAATCCCAGGACACTGGTGGTCATTAGCCACTTTGGTGTGATTCCTGATTTCTGCTTTCCCCTCAGTCTTGTAGCTCCTTAAAGGCTGTCTTGCGCAGCACTTTAATCTCCGCACCTACTATAGTGCAGGGCTCTTAGTAGGTAATATCAATCAATATGTGATGATTTCAGTTCCCTGAACACCCTGGTTCCATGGTCCGTTGCAAGCCTGGCTGGATAAATCTGTTAGAATAATGGAGAGCGAGATATGCGCGAAGCCTCCGGGATACCCAGACCACCAGATGAGGACAAATTCCTCCTGCCACCGTAAAATGGAGCTACAGAGGAATTCTTTCATTTGGGCGGTTTTTTTGTTGCGTCGCTACAGCGGACTTTACGGTGAAAAAAGGTATGGGTCCTACCGGCAGCATGCAGGGCAGCCCTGGTACTGTCACTGGAATCTGATCATGTGACTTTTAACATGGCGACGCCCTTGGTTTCCTCCAGGAAGGGGCGGAGCCTGGACTGAGGGGCGGGTTCAGATTCAGGTTAAAGTGGGGTTATTCTCGCAGTCGCGAACAGCTTAGCATGGAGGCGAACGGGTTGGGGTGAGTTCCACGCAGCATGCGGCGTTGCCAGCGGGGTTTCTAATTTGAATTTTCCAACTCAAGACATTATCTCTATATTCCCTTTTTCCCATCCTGGAGCTCTCCCAACCCAAGCCTCATTAGTTGGGTCCCGAATCCTCCAACCATGAATTCTTGAGACCTTCATCCCAGGGACCTTCATTCAGGGGGTGTCTCAGGATTTCCAACTAGGATCTCTATTCTGGGACCATCTCTGAATTCCTCTTTGACTATCTCCTCAGCCTGGGGATCTCCCAGTTCCTGAACTAGCTCACTGGCACCCCCGTTCCTGAGATTCGTTAGTCCGAAGGACCCCCCCACCCCCTAAAAAAACTATCCTCACTGGGCTTTCATCTCCCCGCCCCCCAAGTTTCTCCGTCGCTTTGCGCTTGGAAGTGTTGGGACTAAGTGTAGGGAAGAGGTCCCCAGCACGGGCCCTTCTAGAGTCTTGTGCACCACCTGATAGGCAGAGAGGAGGCAGAATGGGCGGAAAGCCACGGTTTGGGAGCTGGCCTGGAGGAGGCAGATAGTGGTGCTGTACTCTTCCCCAACCCATAGCCTAGCATACTGACATCTACCTCCATCCCCCTCTGATCGTCAGTTCTCAGGGTTTTCCGGAGCTGAAGAATGACACATTCCTGCGAGCAGCTTGGGGAGAGGAAACAGACTACACTCCCGTTTGGTGCATGCGGCAGGCAGGCCGCTACTTACCAGGTCAGAATCAAGGCCCAGACGTCCAGATAATACTCTGGAGAGTGAAAAGTTCTCGAAGGGCAAGGGAGGGCTCTGAAGGGCCTCAAGGCTGAGTCCTGTCTTTCCTGTCCTGTCTTCAGAGTTTAGGGAAACGCGAGCTGCCCAGGACTTTTTCAGCACTTGTCGCTCTCCTGAGGCCTGCTGTGAACTGACTCTGCAGGTGAGGGGTCCACAGAAGAGGCAGGGATTTATGTCCTCAGCTTGCCTCCTAGCAACCTGTCTCCTATTTCCTCTAGCCACTGCGTCGCTTCCCTCTGGATGCTGCCATCATCTTCTCTGACATCCTTGTTGTACCCCAGGTACCTACTCAAACCTTATCCTGGTATGAGATCCAAGGACCCCTTGAAAATCCTTCTATCGGTCCAGTCAAGGTTCAAATAAGCACTTATCCTGACTGAATAGGGGGAAAAACTAAGGCTGAAAGAGATGGGAGTTTGTCTTGAGCTTTCTTTTTATTTTCCTTTCCTCCTGGAATGGGATGATAGAACCTTTCCACCTGAAGTTCCCTTCTGGGAACCCAAATGTTTTCTCCCTCTCCAGGCACTGGGCATGGAGGTGACCATGGTACCTGGCAAAGGACCTAGCTTCTCAGAGCCATTAAGGGAAGAACGGGACTTAGAGCGCCTACGAGATCCAGCAGTGGTGCCCTCTGAGCTGGGCTATGTGTTCCAGGCCATTACTCTTACCCGACAACGACTGGCTGGGCGTGTGCCACTGATTGGCTTTGCTGGTGCCCCGGTAATATGGGACAGAGCAGGGACTGGGGTATAGGGAGATCACTCTGGCAGGTCTGGTACAGACAAGGAAAGGATGTGTCAATCTGGCTTGTGCACCTGTGACATCTTTGTATCCATCTGTAGTGGACCCTGATGACATACATGATTGAGGGTGGTGGCTCAAGCACCATGGCTCAGGCCAAGCGCTGGCTCTATCAGAGACCTCAGGCCAGTCACCAGCTGCTTCACATCCTCACTGATGCTTTGGTTCCATATCTGGTAGGACAAGTAGCTGCTGGTGCCCAGGTAAGTGCTGAGAGAGCCACAAATAGGCTGGGGTTTGGTCTAAAAGAATCAGAGGGATTTCTAAACCTGAGAGAGCAGGGGTCTTAATGCCAGGCATGAAAGAAACTTGGCCTTCAATGGTCTAGCTACAGCAGCTAAGCCCACCCTGACACTGGCAGGGGGGCTTAATACTTTGATACTACATTTGATCTTAGCCAAAAGACCAAGAAGTGATAACTTAATGCTTTGAGTGTTCAAAAACAAAGCTGGTACTGGGATCTGGAGAAGAAGGCAGAACTTTTTGACTGGAACTGGGTTTACGGGCTATGGCAGAATCAGGGATTGACGTCACTTGGGGCAAATTGAGGCAGATTCTCTATGTGGGGCCTGAAGTACTAACACTTTGTGTTATGTTTTCTCTTCACCACACCTAACTGTAGGCATTGCAGCTCTTTGAGTCCCATGCAGGGCATCTTGGCCCACAACTCTTCAGCAAGTTTGCATTGCCGTATATCCGTGATGTGGCCAAACGAGTGAAGGCTGGGCTGCAAGAGGCAGGCCTGGCACCGGTGCCCATGGTGAGCATTGGGATGGGCTGAGTGAAAGTAGGCATGGGGAGCTTTCAGGGTAAGTCCTGTGTGGACTGGAGTGGCCACTGGAGGGCAGCAGAAGTGCAGCCGAGAAAGATTAGAGGGTGTAGCAAGACCCTCTACAGCTCCGGAGATCTGCTTTCTTCCAGATCATCTTTGCTAAAGATGGGCATTTTGCCCTGGAGGAGCTGGCCCAGGCTGGCTATGAGGTGGTTGGGCTTGACTGGACAGTGGTCCCAAAGAAAGCCCGGTGAGTAACGGAGGGGTGGGTCCGTGAGATTGAAGTGAAGAGGGGGGCAGCTAACATGTGCAGTTACTAAAACAGCACTGGCTCTGCTTCCAGGAAGCTTGTGGGGAAGACGGTGACCTTGCAGGGCAACCTGGACCCCTGTGCCCTGTATGCATCTGAGGTAACAGCTAGGGCCCCTATGTCTGCATGTTTCTCTGTGCGTTCTTTTGGCTGTGGATATGGCTGTATTATCATGTGTGAGTTTTTATTATGTCTGCTTGTCCTTCCCCTCTCTACTCCATATGCACAACAGGCCCTAAGACGGCAGGAATTTTTGTTGTTCATTTGTGTTTATTCTTAGTGCCTGGTCCATACTAGGCATCTGATAATTTTGCTGAATTAATGACTGAATGAATAACACTGAGTAGAAGCATGCCTACGTGTATATAATGTGTGTGCATGTCACTATTATGTATAGGGAAGACAGAGGCTATTGGTCTTCCAGGAGGAGATTGGGCGACTGGTGCAGCAGATGCTGGATGACTTTGGGCCACGACGCTACATTGCCAACCTGGGCCATGGGCTTTATCCTGACATGGACCCAGAACACGTGGGGGCCTTTGTGGATGCCGTGCATAGATACTCACGTCTGCTTCGACAGAATTGAGCATGTACCTTTACCCTCAAGTACCACTAACACAGATGATTGTTTCCGGGAGAATAAACATTCCAGAGTTGAAGTCTAGTATGCGATTTTGTTTTGAAGGATTTGTGCCCTTATCCTCAGTTCCTTCTCTGCCTCTGCTTCTTCCCTTGGGCCTCTCTCTCTACAGTCTCTCCCTAAGTCATGGAGGCCAGGTATCAGTTAATATGTACTATAGAACTTAATGTCAAGGTTCTTACCAGCATCTTGCTCCGAGATATCCAAGCCCCAGAGCTACATGGGTTAGGGTAGAGCTTCTTAGCAGTTGGCCTTGTGAAAAGGGGTGGGGTCCTCACAGCATACAAAGGCCAAAGGCTTTGTGGGGGGAGGAAGGGGAGTATAGGTCAAAGAGCAGCACAGAAGTAGGTAGAACACTCACAGAGGCATGGGGAGGAAGATGGAGTCTAGGTGAACAGGGAGAAGCTGAGGGGCCTTTAACTTTGATAGCAAAAGATGGGGAGGACATGAAAGCTCAGAGCAAGGTTGCTTAGGATTAGAGCCTCAGACTAGGCCATCATCACCGAGGCGAGGAGTCCTGACACCAAAAGGCCCTCTGGCACTCAGCGTTGTTTACATTCTTTTTTGAGCATACCCTTTGATTTTCTCAGGATCTTGGTGTTCTCCCCATAATGGTGGCACCTGCTTCCTAGGACAAAGTTCTGTGGTGTTTGTGAGCTCTGGAAAGGGGCCTGGTATGGCAGGAAATTCTTTGTCATTCTGCATCTCCTTAGACCACTAGGAACCCACTGTACTATAGGCTGAACCAGCTCCCTAGCCAAGCCAGGGCAATGCAGAAGGGTCAGAAGGGCCTCATTTATAGAAATAACACAGTATCTGCTATTAGAAAAATGATCCTTTCTGTGATCCATGATTTATTCATAGAAAAGCACTGTGAGTTCACATACCTGCTAAAAAAAGGGCAACTGTGATGCAGAAATGGAAGAGGCTTCACTTTTTTACCAACCCATTGGGCTGAGGTCTTATAGGGGCCCTTGGCTGGACAGGAAGATTTTAGTAGCCACAGATAGCAAATACAACCTCTCAGTCAGTTTGGAGTAGAAAGGTGACATAAACAGTTTGTCAAAGAAAGAAAAATAAAACAGGTCCTTAGTTCGCACCCTACCTATACCACCCCTTCCCTATCAAACCCTACCCCCAACTCAGGAACTAAGACATAAAGCAGTAAACACCAAGACACTGGTATCTAACTGACTTTTGAATACCCTTGCTACCTCCTATAATAATTCCAGGTTGAGCATAGGTGTCAGGAAGGTATCAGGAACAAGATACACTGTGGAGGTCAGTCAGGCTAAGACAGGGGCTGCCCACTAGGGCTAGAAATAGGAAGGGAAAGGCCAAGTGCATACCAGCCCGGCCTCCAAATCAGCAATGAGACTACGATAAAAGCAGGCAGAGGAAGCTTGAGGTAGAAAGGCAAAGGAAGACAGTAAGTATGGCGCGAGAAGAGAACTGTGGAGCTGAAGCAGCTAGTCTTAAGGTAGAAGGAAACTGGTGCTTAGAAGGTTGGCAAGAGAATGGTAAACACAGGAGGAACAGAGATGGGGAACAAATGATTAGCTGGTGAGAGAGACTAAGAGGAATGGGAAGGAGAGGTCTGGCAAAAAGAGAAGGGACACATTCATGTAGATCCTCAAACATATGAATACACAGACATAAATACATGTAGAAAAATGCTCAGTTACACATATAAAGACACACAGATGCATGGATAACTGGCAGATACATAGACACAAACATGTTTCTACACATGCACTCGTGTATGTGTATTCATTCTCATAGGTATGCAAATGTGTATACCCTCACACAGAAATCCACAGTCCAGTACACACATATTCACACAGGTACACAGACACAGAACCAACACAGATACACATAAATATACCTGAGTACATACAGACAGGCATGCACAGATACATTTATGCACACAGACATACGTACTTAGCCAAACAGATACACATAATTACAGATGAAATCAGACACTAACACAAAGGCGATGGGCACAGGTGAATATTATGAACTCAGCAGCTTCCCAGACCTTCACCTTCTCCCTGCACTTGTTCTCAGGTGTTCAGCAGGCTCCTGAAGAGGATGTGTGATGCAGGAGCAGGAGCTTCGTGTCCTCATAGCTTCACGAAACAAAAGTCTAAGTCCAGTCCTAGCCTCTGCTCCTCAGCCACCACTGGGTTACAATGCCATGTCTGTAGGCTGGGGTTTCTGCATAGACTAGACTATTCTAACTGGCCATTTTTCTCCTTGGCACCCTCACTCTTCCACTGCCAATAGCATACACTCTGCAAAGGAAACCTGAGAAATGGTTGTGAGTCTCCTCAGAAAACAAGCATATCCTCCCACCCACAGCTACTTCAAGTGCCCAACAAATCAGAACCAGAATTATAAATAGTTACAACTTTACAATAATTGGCAACACATATACTATAGTATTTACAGTACCATAAATGCTTCTGTTTCTCTGGTTAAGCAATCCCTGAGACGGAACAGTGTTCTGTGTTTGCCAAGGGAGAGGGGGCCAATGCCCAGGACATGCAGGATATAGGGCATGAGGTGGTGTGTTGTGGAGTTTCTGATCGATATGCAGGGCCCGGCTCCTCCAGAAACAGGTCAGGGCTGTAGTGAGAAGCTTGCCGAGGCAGGTATATTGGCAAGAGTGGGACTCTCCTCATCCTTAGCCCTGCGGTTCTCTGGCCTCAGCCACAGGTGCTGAGTCCTCCAGGGGTGGACAAATGTTTCAATGTCCTTGGCCTGGCCTGATGGACCTGGGAGCCCAGACTGCCCTGACAGTGAGCTATCTGTTTTCTCAGCCAAAGCGCTCTCGCACCAGCAGCATCAACTTTTTCTTGCCTTTGTAGATCTGTTTGAGGTTGTCGATGAACTGGGCAAATTGCAAGTGGCCATCCTGGGGCAGCAGAAAGGTCTCCCGAGCCTTGCTCAGAAACTCGATGAACTCTCCGTAGTGGCGGGGGCTGATGTGTGTCAGGCGTGAGTGTGTAGTGTTGATATAGGCATTGATGGTGGCATCCAGGAGCTGGCGCAATGGAGCTTTGTCAGTGGACATGAGCTTTCCAGAGCTGCGGCGGCCTGGGATGCCTGCCAAGCCAGGTGCAGTCACAGTGCAGCGTCGCAGGATATCTGAAAGCACTGTGGCACAATGTACACTCTTCACCACCAGGGGGATGAGAGCTGCCAGTTCATTCTTGCCTAGAGAGTGGCTGAGGGCACATGCCCAGAGCACATCATTGATGGCTGGGTGGGTGTCCTGGTTGTAGGCCAGGTTAAGATGGCTCATGGCCAGGGAGGCCAGCTTGAAGGCACGTAGCGGGTAGCCACGAAGCTCCATGTAGCGGGCGATGGTGAACAGCTGTGAATGGGTCATACCTCCGGCAGCAGCATCAATGGCAAATCTGGTAGGCTGCCTCAAAGGCAATGTGGTCTTTCTCACAGAGTGTAAGGGCTGACAGGGCACAGCTCTGTGGATCCTTCATAGCACACTGCAGGGCCAAGGTACGAGCACAGCTCACTAGTTCCTCCCGCTGTGGATAGTCAAGACTGAGGCGCAGGATAGTGGTGTGGGATACAGCTGTGGCAGCCACGATACTAGTAGCCTCAGTGGGGGTGAAGAGCGTGTACCAGCTCTGCAAGATGCTCACCAGGGCCCGCACACCTGTCAGGAAGAGCCTGAACTTAGCTATGGCCATCTGGGTCCTGATCCAGGTTTTCCCAGATTACCATTTGGGTTTGAACTTGGATAGCAGAGACAAGCTCTTCCTCCTCCTTAGCAGCCTTTTTTTTTCCCCCAGAAAGGGTCTCACTCTGTCACTCAGAGGCTGGAGTGCAGTGGCTCCATCATAGTTCACTGTAGCCTCCAGGGCTCAAATGATCCTCCTGCCTTGGCCTCCCAAGAAGCTGGGCCTACAGGTGTACACCACCACACCCAGTTAATTTTTAAATTTATTTTGGTTTTTGTAGAGACATGGTCTCACTATATTGACCAGGCTTCCTAGCAGCCTTGACATGATCTGAGGCAAACCAGGGCAAGGGGAACATCCTGGATAGCCAGACCTTATTTGGGGTCTTTTCCCATCACTTCCTCCCCCAGGTCAGAGGGCTCAAGCTCTCTGCAGGTGCTCTTAGCCCCTCACAAGGATGAAGCAGCAGAGCCTGTGGTTTGCCTGCCCCAAGGCAGGGGTCACAGATCTGCCACGGATTCTAGCTGAAGTGGGGCCTCTCAGGGTAGTCTTGTGCTAGAGCTTTGTTCTCTAGAAAGGGTCTGGAGTCTTCAAGTCGTCTAGGGTTTCTCAGAAGCATAGACAGGGACTGAGACCAAAGCACTATGCCTACTACCTCCCAAGGGAACACTTGATTATTGGTGGCTGAAAATTCATTCTGATCAGAGGATCAAAGTGCTGCTGACATCAGGATATGGTTCAAGAAGTGAGGGCAGAGCTCAAGCTGGCTGAACAGAGGCTATCTTCTCTTACTAGCAGCCCCATCCTTTCTTAGGCCATAAAGAATAGAAATATGAGAGCTCTAGGGATTCATTGTACTGTCCCAAGTGTAAGGCCTAGAAACTCCTTTCCTTCGGGGTAGAGGGAGGTGGGGCACTCACCCACTTCAGTAGCACAGGTCACCAACCATCGTACCATCTCCCGGCGCCTCCAGTTAAGGGTTGATAAGGTCATCCGCATTACCTGGGCACAAAAGAGGCCTTTCCAGTGGGCTCAGCCTAACTATTATGACTTCCCCCTCCCCTTGCCATTTATTTATGCAACAGATATTTTTTGGTGCTTTAAGCAGCAGTCTCTCTCATGATAAGTATAGACAAGTTTAATTTCTTTCTCACCAATCAGATAGGAGGCTTCTCTGATGACCTGTAACAAAGTCCTTATTACCCTACCTTGCTTGACTTCGAGAAATGGGAGATAGAGAAAAAATGGGGGCCCAATGGAGCATGTACTACTTCTGGCCTTAACTTAAAAGCAGAACCCAACTTATGGAGTCCTTACCTTTTGCCTAGCCTAGAACTTGTGCTCTAGGGACAAAGAAAGAACTAGACTTGGTCTATACCTAGCCTCCTAGGGATCTCATCTTCTACCAATTGTCACTAGGCCAAAAGCCTAAATTGGGAATGGCCCACTCTTCTTCCATACCTGTAACCCAAGTTCCAGGGCCACATTGAGCAGAGTGCTGTCAGTACTACTGTCCGTGGGAGTAGCAATCTTGAATGCATCTTGGGCCAGTTTGAAGATGAGGGAAGAAGAATGGATGTGCTTCTGTACTGCTTCCAGAATTGTTCGGAGTCTCAGAGTGTCTCCTATAGGTGCCGAGAGAAGGGGCAGGGACAGGGTCTGCTTTAAAGTTTCCCTAAATAGCTAATCACAACAGGTGCTGCTTGAACTGGCTGCTATCAATTCATTGAAAGCTTATGAATGTTACCATCCCTTCTGGATGGTCAAGCCATCTCCACTGAGTCCCATTGGAGGCTTCTTCCTTCCCCAGGGCATCCCATGAATTCATTTCTCCCCACCTTTTCATCTGTTTCTAACCCTCACCCTCTATACTCTCAGGCTCTTTAGGTACCAGAAATAATTTTCTTGAACACCTGAATTTTGAGAGCTACTTATACAGAAGATAGGAAGCAACATTATTGCCAAAAATGTACGCCAGTTCACTGTTGGCTTCTCGCTAGAACTCCCTGGAGTAAAAAGGAGCTGGGCCTTAACTGCTTCCTTTCTTTTTTTTGAGTCAGAGTCTCACTCTGTTGCCTAGGCTGGAGTGTGGTGGCATGATCACAGTTACTGCAGCCTCAACCTGCTGGGCTCAGGTGATCATGCCGCCTCAGCCTTCCAAATAGCTGGGACTACAGGCCTGTGCCATCACACTCGCCTAATTTTTTTGATTTATTATAAAGATGAGGTCTCACCATATTGCCCATGCTGGTCTTGAACTCCTAGGATCAGGTAATCCTCTCGCCTTGGCCTCCCTAAGTGCTGGGATTACAGGCGTGAGCCACTGCGCCCAGCCTTCTACTGCTTCCTTTCAATAAGCAAGGATTCTATACCAAGCACACAGAGTTAAGAAACACACCATCATATGAAGTGGAGGTTGCTGTATGAAGGCAGTATAGTGTATGAAAGATTGGTATATCTTATGAAGGGTAAATATATGAAATAAAGATAGAACAAAAAGTAGTCCTTATGTTTTGCTCTGTAACTGTTGATAAAGTCAAAGGGATGGAGTGGCATGAATATAGGCTTTGGAATAAAATACACTGGGGAATTGAACCTGGTTCAGCCATTTAACAACTCAGTTACTTCACCTATAAAACAGAAATAATAATCTTTAGGGTTGTTGTTAGAAATATAAGAACTTGTGTATTGCTAATATTTAATGATTCTATCCTTATAAAAATGATAGTGTGTGTACAGTGTTTATGTGTACATATATATGAATATAAAATCTCCATGAATATTTATGTTACTAGTAGTTATCTTTGGATGCCAGGATTATGGAAGGGATTTCCTTTATTCTTCTATCATCTTTAAAAATAAGATTTTAAATTAGTAGACTATATCTTTAGGATAGTTTTAGGTTTACAGAAAACTTAGCAGATAGTACCAAGAGTTCCTACATATTCCTTATTATTAACATCTTACATTAGTGTGGTACATTTGATGAACCAATATTAATACAGTATTCTTTGGCATCTGTGGGGGATTTGTTTTGGTTCCAAGACCCCTCTTGGACACCAAAATTTGAGGATGGTATCAAGTCCCTTATATAAAATGGCATAGCATTTGCATATAACCTACCACATTCGCTTGTATTTACTAAATCATCTCTAGGTTACTTACAATACCTAATACAATACCTACACATGACATCATTCAAGTGGATTCACTGTGGTACTCAGTGCCCAGAAAATTAAAGTTTTGCTTTTTGGATCTTTGTGGAATTTTTTTCCCTGAATACTTTCAAACCATGCTTTGTTGATTCCATAGACATGGAAACCACAGATATGGAATGTCAACTGTACATTATTATTAGAGTGGTATATTTAATGAACCAATATTGATACATTAACTAAAAAGTCCATAGTTTACATTAGGGTCCACTCTTTGTGTTACAAAGTTCTATGAGTTTTGACAAATGTATTCCACCATTACAGTATCATACAAAATAGTTTCACTGCAGTAAAGATCTCCTGTGCTCCACCTATTCATCCCTTTTCCTGAGTTTCTGGAAACTGCTGATCTTTTTATTATCTCATAGTTTTGCCTTTTCTAGAACGTCCACTGACCTAAATCTACTTTTAAATAAATATACCACTTCATAAAGTATAGAAATATTCTCAGCTGGGCTCGGTGGCTCAGCCTGTAATCCCGCACCTTGGGGGGCTGAGGTGAGTGGATTGCCTGAGCCTGCGGGTTCGAGACCCGCCTGGGCAACTTAGTG
>NW_007253826.1:180966-196703 GCF_000164805.1 Carlito syrichta | reverse complement strand
AAAAAAAAAAAAAAAAAAAGAAATATTCTCAGTTCTTTTTCCCTCCCGACAGTTACTAATTGATGTCATTCATTTAACTTATTTTGAAGCTATGATCATTCAATATATAGTTGACCCTTGAACAACAAGGGTTTGAACTGCATGGGTTCAATTATATGCAAATTTTTTCCCACATCTGTCACCCTGAGACAGCAACACCAACCGCTCCTTTTCCTCCTCCTGTCTGCCTCCTCAACACAAAGATGAGAATGACGACCTTTATGATGATCCACTTCCACTTAATGAAGAGTAAATGTATTTTCTCTTCTTTATGATTTTCTTAAAAACATTTTCTTTCCTCTAGCTTAATTATTATAAGAATGCAATATGTAATACATACAACATATAAAGTATGTGTTACTTGATTGCTTATGTTATTGATATGGTTTTTGGTAAAAAATAGACTATTAGTAGTTAAATTTTTGGGGAGCCAAAAGTTACATGTGAATTTTCAACTATATAAGTCAGTGTCTCTAACCCCTGCATTGCTCAAGGTTCAATTGTACTGCTATTATTAACAGTTATCTGTCAGATCAATTAATAATACAAAAAACTAAAGGTTTCATTTTAATTTCATTTATTCCTCTCTAATGCTCTTTTTTTTTCTTCATGTGAACCCAAGTTTCTAAACATTTATAATTTTCCTTCTCTCTGAAGGACTTTTTTTTTTTTTTTTTTTTGATTTGGAGTCTCACTCTGTCACCTAGACTGGAGTGCAGTGGGCGCTCCCAGCCACTGCAACCTCGACCTGCTGGGCTCTAGCGATCCTCCCCCCTCAGCCTTCCAAGTAGCTGGAACTACAGGCACGCGCTACCACGCCCAGCTAATTTTTTTATTTATTGTGGAGATGAGGTCTCGCCAAGTTGCCCAGGCGGGTCTCGAACCCGCGGGCTCAGGCAATCCACTTACCTCAGCCTCCCATGGCGCAGGATTACAGGCTGAGCCACCGAGCCTGGCTGAAGGACTTCTTTTAACATTTCTTGCAAGGCAGGTCTACCAGCAGCAAATTATTTTTTCTTTTTTTCTCTGAGAAAGTCTGTTTCTTCTTGACTTAAAAAAAATTCTTTTTAAATGTTATTGTGGTAAGAACACTAGCCATGAGATCTACCTTCAACAAATTTTCCAGTGTGCAATACATTACTGTTGACTCTAGGTACAGATATCTAGAGCTTATGTGTCTTGCCTGATTACAACTTTACCTATTGATTTGTAATTTCCCTTTTCTCCCTCTCCTAGTCCCTGACAACTACCATTCCACTCTTTGGTTCTATGGCTGTGATTATTTTAGATATCTCATATAAATGGAATCATGCATTATTTTTCTTTCTGTGATTGGCTTATTTCAATTACCATAACATCTTTAAGGTTCACCCATGTTGTTACATATTGCAAAATTCCTTTTTTTAAAAGGCTGGCTAGTATTCTATTTTATGCATATGCCACATTAAAAGAAGTCATTAATTCACTGATAAACTTTTAGGTTGTTTCCACATCTTGGTTATTGTGAATAGTGCTGCAATGAACATATGAGTGCTAATATCGCTTTGAGATCTTGATTTCAATTCTTCTGTATAAATACCTAGAAGTGGGATTGCTAGATCCTATGGTAGTTCTTATTTTAGTATCTTGAGAAACCTTCATAATGCCTTCCATAGTGGTGGTACCATTTTGCGTTCCCACCAGCAGTGTACAAAAATTCCAATTTCTCCACAACCTCACCAATATTTTATCCTTTTTCTCTCTTTTTTTGAAAATAGCCATCCTGACAGGAGTGAGTTGATATCTCATTGATTTGCATTTCTCTGATGATTAGTGACGTTGAGCATCATATACCTGTTGGCCATCTGTGTATCTTCTTTGGAGAAATGTCTACTCAAGTTATTAGCCTATTTTAAAATCAGGTTATTAGTATTTGTTTTCTGCTATTGAGTTGTAGGAGTTCCTTATATATTTTGAAAATTAACCCCTTATATGGTTTACAAATATTTTCTCCCATTCTGCAGTTTTCCTTTCCACTCTATTGAGTGTTTCCTTTGCTATGCAGGAAATTTTAAGTTGATTTAGTCTCACTTATCTATTTTTGTTTTTTGTTGCCCTTTTATTTTTTTCATTGTCTTATTGCACTGGCAACAACCAATAATATGATGCTGATAAAAGTGATGAAAGCAAACATCTTTGCCTTGTTTCTGATCTTAGGAGGAAAGTATTCAGTCTTTCATCATGAAGTATATGGTTAGTTGCAGATATACTGCAGGCACCCTTCACCACATTGAGGAAGTTCCTGTTTATTCCAAGTTTGGTAAGAGTTCTTGTTATTTTTACTAGAAATGGATGTTGTATTTTATAAAATTCTTTTTCTGTATTGAGATGATCATGTGGATTTCTTTTTTTCCCCAATTAATATGGTGAATTATAGGACTGATTTTTTTGAATGCTAAACCAACCTCACATTCCTGGGATAAATACTACTTGATCATTGTATATTATTCTTTTTCTATTTTCTCAAATTCAATCTGTTAAAGTTTTTATTTAGAATTTTTGCACCTATACTCATCAGGGATATTATTCTGTAGCTCTTCTAATGACTTCTGTCTGGTTTTGGCATCAGAGTAATGCTAGCCTCATAGACTGAGCTGGGAAACATTTCCTCCTTTTCATTCTTTTGGAAGTTTGTGCAGCACTGTTGTTACATTTTCCTTAAATGTCTGGTAGAATTTATTAGTGAAGCCATCTAGAGTTGCATTTTTTTTTATGGTAAAGTTTTTAGCTACTTCAATTTCTTTGAAAATGATTTATTGTGGTAAAATATATATAACATAAAATTTATCTGGTGGCTCAGCCTGTAATCCTGTGCCTTGGGAACCTGAGGTAAGTGGATTGCCTGAGCCCGCGGGTTCGAGACCCACCTGGGCAACTTGGCAAGACCTCATCTCTACAATAAATCAAAAATGAGCCGGGCGTGGTAGCGCGCCCCTGTAGTTCCAGCTACTTGGAAGGCTGAGGCTTCCGGAAGGATCGCCGGAGTCCAGCAGGTTGAGGCTGCGGTGGCCGGGAGCGGCCACTGCACTCCAGTCTGGGCGACAGAGTGAGACTCTAACTCAAAAAAAAAAAGCAAACAAAAAAAATTTATCAAAGGGTATGAGTCTGTGGCATCAAGTACATCCACAATGTTGCACAACCATTACCACTATATATTTCTGAACTTTTTATCATCCCAAATGGAAACTCTACCCATTAAATAACTCGTCATTCTCCCAGTCTCTATTCTTCTGTCTTTATTAATTTCTCCTCTATTCTATGTTTTACTCCATTCTACTTTGTTTCTGTGAATTTATATTAACACTGACCACTTAATGTGGTTACATGATATCTGCTAGATTTCTGTATGGTAAATTATGCTGTTTTCCTTTATGATCCATGAGAATTTTGTGAAGAGCTATTTGGACACCATGTAATTATTTCATTCCTCTTCAAATATTCACCCACTAGCTTAGACTCCACTGATGTTACTTGGCTGTGACTATTTTAGGTATCTCATATAAGTGGAATAATACAATATTTATCCTTTTGTATCTGACTTATTTCACTTGGCATGTACTCAAGGTTCATCCATGTTTTACTATGTATCAGAATTCCATACCTTTTTATGGCTGAATAATTTTCATATGTATATATATAAATATATATACTCATATATACACACACACACCACACTTTGTTTATTCCATCATCTTTTGATAACACTTAGGCTGTTTCCTACTTTTGGCTGTAGTAAATAATGTTACTATAAACATGGGTGTACAAGTAACTCTCTGAGTCCTTGTTTTCAATTATTTTGGGGATATACCTAGTTCACTTTTATTTATTCTTAAGTGATCTTTGGTAGTTTGCGTCTTTCAAGGAATTAGTTCATTTCATTTATGTTGTTGAATATATTAACATAAAGCTCTTAGTAATACTCCTCTATTATCATTTTAATGTCTTTAGATTTATAATGACGTCACCTTTCTCCTTACTGATCCTGGTCATTTTTATCTTTCATTTCTTTTTTTCTTGATCAATCTTGACAAATATTTCAATTTGATCTTTTTTTTTTTTTTTGAGTTGGAATCTCACTCTGTCGTCCAGACTGGAGTGCAGTGGCCACTCCCGGCCACCGCAGCCTTGACCTGCTGGGCTCCGGCGATCCTTCCGCCTCAGCCTTCCAAGTAGCCGGAATTACAGGCATGCACTACCACGCCCGGCTGATTTTTTGATTTATTGTAGAGATGAGGTCTCGATGCCCAGGCATATCTCGAACCCGTGGGCTCAGGCAATCCACTCACCTCAGCCTCCCAAAGGCACGGGATTACAGGCTGAGCCACCGAGCCCGGCTTTGATCTTTTTAAAAAAGAACTAGTTTTTGGTTTTAGTGATTTCTGCTCTAATATTTATTTTCTTTCTTCTTCTTACCTTGGGTTTAATTTGTCTTTCTGGTTTTTTTTGAGTTGGAGTTTCACTCTGTTGCCCAGACTGGAGTGCAGTGGCTGCTCCCGGCCACCGCAGCCTCGAGCTGCTGGGCTCCGGCGATCCTTCCACCTCAGCCTTCCAAGTAGCTGGAACTACAGGCGCGTGCTAGCACACCCGGCTAATTTTTGATTTTATTGTTGAGATGAGGTCTCTCCAAGTTGCCCAGGTGGGTCTCAAACCTGTGGGCTCAGGCAATCCACTCACCTCGGCCTCCCAAAGTGCTGGGATTACAGGCTGAGCTACCAAGCCTGGCCTTAATTTGTCTTTCTTTCACTAATTTGAAACCTTTCAACTTTTCTTCTTTCAAATGTAGGTATTTATTGCTAAAAATTTCCAAGTAAAACTTAAGCAACATTCCACAAGTTTTGGTTTGTGCTTTCATTTTCATTCAGTTCAAAACATATTCTAATATTCTTGTAATTTTTTTTCCTTTGGCCCATGAATAAGTCATATAAAAGTATGTGGTTTCATTTCCAAAAATTTGAGGGAATTTCCAGTTATCTTTTTAGTATTGATTTTCAATTCGATTACTGTCTGAAAAAGGTTTATATTTCTTTTTTTTTTTTTCTTTTCTGAGTTGGAGTCTCATTCTGTCGCCTAGGCTGGATTGTAGTGGTATGATCATGGCTCACTGCAGCCTTGAGTTCCTGGGCTCAGGCTAGCTTTCTGCCTCAGCCTCCAAGTATATTGGGAGTCTATATGCACACCACTATGCCTAGCTAATTTTTTGATTTTTTTTGCAATCCTCTCACCTTGGCGTCCCAAAGTGCTAGGGATTACAGGCGTGAGCCACTGCGCCTGGCCTCATCTTAGTTTTTGGAAGATATTTTCATTGGTATAGAATTCTAGGTTGATAGTTTTTTTGAAGTACTTTTGAAGATTTTTTTCCTTCTGGCTTGTAATGAGAAATCTGCTCTCATACTTTTGCCCTTTATCCAAAATGTATCTTTTTTACTTGGTTTCAAGTAAGATTTTGTCTTCTATTATTGGCTTTAAGCATTTGATTATGGTATGCCTTGGTATAGTTTTCTTCATGTTGCTTATGCTTGAGGTTTACTGAGTTCTTTGGATCTGCAGTCACCTTCTTTATCCTGCTTAGAATCTGATACTCTGTGCTGGGATACCACCACTCCCGACCCCTTACATGGATGCTATTATCAAATTTGTTGATTTTTGCCAATAAGATTTGTAAAAAATGTTATCTCAGGGTAATTTTAATATGTATTTCTCATGTGATACAAGGCATTTTAATTTTCTAAGAGTCATTTGTATCTCCTTTTCTGTGAACTGTCTGACCATCTTTTGTTCAATTTTTATACTGGTTTGCTGATCATTTTTATATTGATTTATCTATATCTGTTACCTTTTCTGTAGTGAGGTGAGTTTGTTTGACAAAGAGAAGATACAACACAAAGTTATTTTTAATTTTAAAAAGCTTTAAAAAAACCAATATAGTTTCTTGGTACAAAATACTCAAGAGTCCATGGTAGCTAGAATTTTATTACAGCTTTTCATATAGGGGCTTATTTTCACTTATCTTTGTGGTGAAGCCTGTATAGTTAACAGGGAGTATGTCAGTTTAAAGGCCTGAGAGTCATTCTGGACTGCCTGTTTTTAGTAAGGCACTAGAAAAACCACAAATTCTCATACCTCTAAGGCAGTGTCCCCAACCTTTTTGGGATCAGAGACTGGTTTCACAGAAGACAATTTTTCCATGGATGGGGGGAATCACTGGGCATTAGATTCGTATGTGCAATTTACAATAGCGTTTGTGCTCTTGGAAGAATCTAATGTCCCCACTGATTTGACAGAAGATGGAGCTCTGCTCACCTGCTGCTCACCTCCTGCTGTGTGGCCCAGTTCCTAACAGGCCATGGACTGTAATCAGTCAGTGGCTCTGGGGTTGAGGACCCCTGCTGTAAGGAGTTTAGCTCTATCTTAGTGATTACTTCATTAGATCTTCCATTGGCCCTGGTAGGCTAACAGGTCATTGACAAAAATCCCCATTTTATAGATTCTTGAAAGTGAGGCTTAGAAAGATGAAGTGAATTTATCATATGGAAAGTTAGACTTAGAAGTCAACTTAAAATCATTTAATTCTATATACTCATGGTCCTATAGTTAATAATTAGGGCAAAGTTTTGACTGGGACCCAGTTGCTCTTACTAATGGCAGCAATCAAAATGAGAATCCCTATTATCCTAAATGGTCAAAGAAGAATAAATAGCTTCTCTTCTTCAAGAAACGGCAGGCCAAGCCTTTGACAGGCCATGGCTGGGTAGGCACAGTGGGGATGCTGGAGCCTAAGGTCTATCTATGCTCACCTTTGGCAGCAGTCAGCATGGTGGAGGCCAGTTCACACTGCTGTGATTCCAAGTGTCCAAGTGTGAACCAGCGAGGATAACGGCTGGGCACCACAGACACCATATGGTGAGGGTGGGAAGTGTCGCCTGCAGAAGCTGAGTTTTCTAGAACAGGTAACCTAGAAGACCCAGGAAGAGTCATAAGCCACCATCCAGACCCTGGCCTTCTGAGCCACCTTAGAGAAGCTTGCTCTTTCTAAGGAGGAACTGGGGAGAGGAAAGGATTAACGTAGAGCTTTGAAGATTTTAAAACCTATAGTACTATACTATATTTGGGGCGAGTGTCTGGGTACTAGGAGAACAAGCTGAATAGTTCCCGCTGCAAATGGATTTGAAAGGCAGTTCAAAGCCATAGGGCTGGACACCATGATTTATTGTAAAAAGAGAGAAAAATGAATTTTAAAAAAAGAGTCATAGGGTTATTTTTTAAAGTATAAGAAATACATGCCAAGGAATTTTCTGTTTTAACTGAGGAGTTCTCCCTACCTATGGTCTAACTGATGAATCCTTCTATATGATCTGCTGCATCCCAGAGGTCTAACTGCCTAAATCAAGGTTCCTATTCTAGTTTGGAAACCAGATGCCTATAGCTCATTGTTCTCAAGTCTTGGGGTAAATATATTTATCTCTACTTCCTCTAGATTTTTCTGGAAACTATGCCTGGGAACCATGACTCAGTTGAGTTACAGAAGGGCTCAAACTCCTTCTCAGGCTGCCTGTTGACCTCGGAACAGAAGACTCAGGTCTTGAATACTCCATATCTATTTGTATTTCAGGGGCTTCTTCAGTCAATCAACTATGAGTACTGCCAGGGAGCCAAGTGGGTCACCAACAAGGAACCCCAGATATGAATCCTAGATCATATAAAAATATCTGAGCTATTTTAAGGCAGGCTTGATGGCAGGTCCAACAGAATAGACAAAGAGGGAAAGAGAGGAAAGTGGGATAAGCAAAGAAAAAGAGCATTGGAGACTTCTGCTTTGGTGCAGGCAAATGGACTGGAAAAGTGCTACCCACCTTATGGCACGTAAGGCTAATTTATAGGACAGGTCTGGATCATGGGGCAGCAGAGCTGAGAACAAATACTTTGCAAAGGTATGCATGGGAACACTTTCTCGGTGGATGACTTCTCCTAGGCCACTGAAGGGGCCTCCTGTAAGAAGACAAGCCAGGCAGTTATTTATCTGTATGCTTCCATTTGCCAGCCTGGACTTGAGCCCTAGGATCTCATGCATGTTTGCTAATCATGGGAATCTTCACTGCATTTTAATGTCATAAATGTTCCTATACCTGTGCTCCATTAGAGAGGGGAGCTCAGGGTCACAGGCCAAAGACATTGTGACAACAGACCTTTCTTTACTTACCTTCCAGCAGTAAAATGCACTGCTTTTGCAGTGTTTGCACTAGCTCATCATCCAGCTGCAGCTCCTGGAGTTGGCTCAGGAGCTGCTCCTCATTACGGCACACCTTGTCCTGTGCGTAGAGGCCTTCAGGCATTACCCTTTGTTGGCCCATGCCCATCAGAGCAACTTCCAGGGCCAATGAAAGGTAGGACTCACTGCTGTTTGAGCAGCCTGCAGCCACAGGAACATGCTGGTACACAGGGGGTCTGCTTTCATTCATATCTGAGGGCAACAGGGCACCAGGTTCTTTAGGTCAGGCTTGGTTGATTCTTCTGTCTTTCTCTCCCTCCCACCTTTGGGATACAGCTTGGTCAAGAGCTATCATAGGGAAGCTGAATCAGAACCCCAGAACAGTAAGGAAAATATGATGAAAAAAGATTACATAAAGTTACAAAGATTCTCACCTCTTTCTTAATATATGAACTGACTAGGCCAATTGGGGAAGTATAAAATCTTATGCTTATCTTTTACTAGCACATTATACAATGCCCTAATTGTCTGTTTTTGTATCTGACTCTTTCACTAGAGTGTAAGCACCTTAAAGGGATAAGACCATCTAGTTGCTCTAGGTATTGCCAAGGCCTGGCATATAGAAGGAGCTAAGTATGTGTCAGTAGTGAATTAATAAACCCATATGTAACCTCAGATTTCTAAGATATAAATGTCACTGTTGTACATATTAAATATACCAAAGATGATGATGATTCTCTTCGCAGGGGATAAGAGAGAACATAAGGGCAGCCCTCACTTGGCCTGGAGCCAATCCTTATATCTTTATCTAGAGAAATCTGGATCCATTCAGTTAAGTTTTCATTTTTGTAACACATGCAACTTCTATTTTATTATTATCTTATATGTTCCACTACTGGGTTCACAATTTCAGGAAAAGAGCACGGTTTAAAAGTCAGAGTTTTGGCTTCTTTTCTGTTCTCCTTCATCCATCCAATAGGTAGACTATTAAATGGCCCTGCAGCCGGGCTCGGTGGCTCAGCCTGTAATCCCGTGCTTTGGGAGGCTGAGGTGAGTGGATTGCCTGAGCCCACAGGTTCTAGACCCGCCTGAGCAACTTGGCGAGACCTCATCTCTACAATAAATAAAAAATTAGCCGGGCATGATAGTGCGTGCCTGTAGTTCCAGTTACTTGGAAAGCTGAGGCGGAAGGATCGCCGGAGCCCAGCAGGTCGAGGCTGCGGTGGCCGCTCCCGGTCACCGCACTCCAGTCTGGGTGACAGAGTGAGACTCCAACTCAAAAAAAAAAAAAAAAAAAAAGGCCTTGCACTAAGTGCTAGGATCACAAAGATAAGGAAGCCATAATTTTCTGCTTTCAAGCAGCTGATAGTCTAGTAAGAGATACTTGCAATACGACATGGTAAATACTAAAGTAGATGTATGTATACCGCATAGTGATGGCATAAAGAAAAGAAGAATCAATTCTGTCTTTTTCTAGTTCTGGTTATCTGAGACTCTATTAAATTATTTCCCTCTATTTCTCATTTCTAAAATTGGTACAAAACCACGATGTGGAAGAAGTTCTTTCCTACTTTCAGACTGCTCTAGGTTAGGCCTCTGACTACTGAAATTCCTCTCTCTCTTCTTATTCCCCTTGGGCCATACTCTTTAGGCATTTATGGTAATGAAATGAGAGGAGCAAGGAAGTCTGGCAAGAAAAAATTTAAAAGTAGCACAGGGCCAGGTTACAGTATGGGAAAGAAAGGAAGCCTGACGGAACCTCTCAGAGGCAGCCCAGTTTGGACAAGAGGGGAAAAACCAAAAAGGCTGTAAAAGGGAGCAGAGCAGAGTATGGCAAGGAGGAGACCCCTGTACCTGACACATCTAGATAGCCATCATCATTCAGGCGGCAGGCCTCAGTCAAAGTGAGAAACAAGCAGCCAATGGGATCCAGGGGGTGGCCAACCCAGCCTTCTAGGTTTGTGATGGTTGTGATTCCTCTCTGCAACAAATCTGGAAACAAGCAGGTCAAAGTTTTAGAAAGTGACAGAGACACACTGCTCTCTGCCTCCTTATCAGTCTCTTTCAGGCCTTGACCCTGAGACTCAAAGAACAGTTTCCCGTATTATCTTGCCTTGGGTTGACAGGATTGGCCACAAGTACAACAGCCAGCTATAGGGTCCTGTGGTCTGCATTTGGGTAGCCTGCTGGCAATGCATATGTGGATACAGCTTTATAGTTTTAAAAAAACTTCTCATACCAGATCTTAGTGAACCTTCTAACTGCCTTGTAAGGGAGGCAAGTAGGTATTATTTCTATTTTGCAGATGAGGAAATTTGAGATTTATAAAGTGAGGCATTCTACACAGTAGATGAAATGACCTGGAATTCCCTAACCCTTGCCATACCATGTTACTTAATGAAAATTAAGTTCTGGGCGTTGTATCCCCCGAGAATCCTCATCAACCTTAGGCTGCAGGAGGTTAGATGGCTCCTAATTACTATACCTTTCTTCTGATGCTTGTAGATTTCCAGCTGCCGTTGTTGCTGCAACCTCAGAGTATTAATAATGGCCACTGTGAGTCTGAGGGCCTCTTTTGGATAACCATGGGAACGCAGGGCATCCACCCGAGCACAGGCTGTAGGCACATGCTCTACCAAATGAGAAGAAAATATTTTGGTCTAGTTAAAATTTAAAATCAGGAAAATTCACATTTGACAAAAAGAGTCTGTTCGGTCTATTCTTCAAATTCAACCTGACATCTACTGTATGCTAGGAATTGTGCTTTTATCTTTGAAGATAAAAAAGTTGAGGCCAGGTGTGGTGGCTCATGCCTATAATCCCAGCACTTGGGAAGTCAATGTGGGAAGACTGCTTGAGCCCAGGGGTTTGAGACCAGCCTGAGCAACACAGTGAGACCTCATCTCTATAGAAAATCAAAAAATTAGCCAGGCTTGGTGGTGCTCGCCTGTAGTCCCAATTACCCAGGAAGCTGAGGTGGAAGGACTGTCTGAGCCCAGGAGGTTGAGGGTGCAGTGAGTCATAATTGTGGTACTCTGCTCCAGCCTGGGCAACAGAGTGAGACCTTTACTCAAACAGAAAGAAAGAAAGGAAAGAAAGAAAGGAAAGAAAGAAAGAAAGGAAGGAAGGAAGGAAGGAAGGAAGGAAGGAAGGAAGGAAGGAAGGAAAGAAAGAAAGAAAGAAAGAAAGAAAGAAAGAAAGAAAGAAAGAAAGAAAGAAAGTTGAATAAATCACAGATGATATCTTGAAAGAGCTACCTTGCAGCCTCAGTGTGGTGGTATGGTATAGAAAAGGACACATAACTAAGATAATAAAATGTAGTACCTCTTTGTGAACATGTACTAGGGGAACCCACTGGGGGTAGCAACCAACTTCCTAAAGGGAGAAGCCTCATTCAAGAGGCTACATTTCAAGAAATCATACATTTCTTGAAATCCTGTTATATGCCAGGTAGTATGCTGAGCAAAGGAAGTACAAAGATGATTAAAAAATATTCACTGCCCTCAAAGAGCTCACAGATAATTAGAAACACGACAGAAATATATACAGTGAGAAAATAATACTTGAGATGTGCTTTGAAAGTCAAGCAAGATTTTAAATAGGTAGACAAACAGGGAAAGGCATGCCTGGCAAAGGAAACATATTAGCAAAGGCATATAAGTAAAAGCATAAGAAGTACTTGATGCAGCATCTTCAGAGTATGGCAAATAGTTCCATGTAGCTACAGTTATGTTTTATGGCTAAAGACAGCCTGGAAAGGTAGAGTCTGGGATGTAAAGAGCTTTGAATGCCATTCTATGGACTTTGAATTTACCTTAGAGATAACGGAAGACTATCAAAAGTTTATAACTCAGTGAGTGATTATAATAAATTAGATTTATGCTTTATTTTTTAATTTCTTTTAAAGATAACCTTATAGAAGTAATTGCAAAAAAAAACCTGGAAGCAAAGATAAAAGTATAAAATAAAAATCAGAGATAACTACTCTTTCTAGTTTTATGTATATTTACCCAGACTATTCTGTTAAATTTTTACTAAAAATGGGATGGTATTAAAATTATTGTTTTATATCTGGCTTTTCCACTTAGTAGCATTTTGTAAATATTTTTCCATGTTATTAGATATATATATATATATATATTTTTTTTTTTTTTTTTTTTTGAGTCAGAGTCTCACTCTGTCACCCATGCTGAAGTGCAGTGGCATGCTCATGGCCACGGCAGCCTTGACCTGCTGGGCTTAGGCGATCCTTCCACCTCAGCCTTTCAAGTAGCTAGAAGCCACCGTGCCTGGCTAAATATACTTCTATAAGATTAAAAATTATTGCAAGCCAGGCGTGGTGGCTCACGCCTGTAATCCTAGCACTTTGGGAAGCCAAGGTGAGAGGATTGCCTGAGCCCAAGAGTTCGAGACCAGCCTGGGCAACATGGCGAGACCTTGTCTCTACAATAAAACAAAAAATTAGCCAAGCATGATGGCACATGTCTGTAGTCCCAGCTACTTGGAAGGCTGAGGAGGAAGGATCACCTGAGCCCAGCAGGTTGAGGCTGTGGTAGCTATGAACATGTCACTGTATTCCAGCCTGGGAGAGAGTGACACTCTGACTCAAAAAAAAAAAAAAAAAAAGGATGACATATAATTGTACTGAATATGTGTATATCCACTGAGTTAATCAATCCACAATTGTCGGACATATAAATGGTTTCCAATTTTTTTCATCTGTATCTTATTTTTATCCATGCTCTAATAATCCCCCTAACTATAATGCATGTCCTTAGTTAATTATGGCTCAGGATAAATTCCTAGATGTAGAATTCCTAGATCAAATGGTATGAATGTATTTTAAAGGCTTTTGGTTAAAAATACCCTTCAAAAAGGTTGTAAGCATTTATACTCCTACCAGTAGTAAATGAGAGTACCTATCTCCATGTAACTTCTCCCACACCAGAAACTATCTTTATTTCAAGAACCCCTGACCATTTGACAACCAAAAAATGATAACTTGGTGTTGTTTATTTGCTTCTTTGGTTATTAATGAGATGTACACTTTTTTCACATGCTGCTAGATTTATGTTTTAGAAGAGGTGGATTAGAGAAAAGGAAAAATGATCAAAGGGAACTTCAGGTGATAACCCACCGTGTGTTTGGCTACAGTTTTCAAAGAGACAGACAGGGACATATCCAGATTTAGCAAGATCTTGACATAAGACAAAAGAAAAAAATATGAGAATATGGGGTGAGAGATGAAGGTAGGGAATTGGGAGAAGACAATGAAAATGTGTATCATTGCTGTAAAACTCAGAAAATGAATATTTAAAAAAGATTGTCTATTTCAGAATGGGTATCCTGTGATAAAGCCAAGGATAGACTAAATGAGGGAAATTCAGTAAACTATTTCAGAGGAGAGTTTAAACTCACAATGAAAAACAGTTCTAGCCTTTTATGATGAAGTAAGGTAGAAATGTGGGAAGAAGGAAAGGAAGACAGTTTGGTGACAAATGCAGATTGTGTCCTACTTACTAACACAGAGTAATTTAAGTTTCAAATTTAGTGCTTTTTTTAGCAAAACATATAATTTCAGAGTAGAATATAATGTTGCTCAGAACCTGGTCTAATTGCTTTATTAGTACTCTTTGAGATGATTAACTACTTTCCCCTCCCAACGCCTAAAGGACGGGATATAAATTCCTACTTGAGGTTGCTGTACCTCAGCTGAGTAATGGCATAGACTTCAGACAAATCCTGAGTCCCTAGTAAAGGCCCCAAAGATATGTGTGAAGACTGTCCAAACTGTACTTGGAGTTGCTTGCACCTATGCAGATGGCTCATTTGGGCCTGGCATGAGGTGAGGTTGAGCTCTGAAATTCTTAGATTAGAGGAGGGCTAGACTTACCAAGCCACAGTGGCTGGCCTTGGGAATTAAAGAGTAGTCTCTCACTTTCCCGTTGGCAGGCAGGAGCTGTATAAATATCACTGCTGATTATTCGCTGTAGGTGGCTGTCTTGCCAATGTAATTCTCGGCCCTCAATGGCTCTAGTGAACACTGTTCGTCTTGGTCTGGATAAGGAGTCTGAGGAAGGAAGAACATGCAGCAGTACAATGATAGGTAATTTGAAGTTTTAACCCCTGGATCTTCTTTGGGGTGACTGGTTGGCCAGAAGAGTAGTATATGGGCAGTAACAGCAGCCACTTTGCTACCTCTCTGGGTTTGTTGGGTTGCCTTCTTGGGTACATTTTTAGTGTGTCTGTGTCCTCTATAGGAAAAAATTCTTTCTACAGAGCACTATTGCTGCCTTTCTCTTCTTCAGAAGAATAATTTCTCCTGAGGCCCAGAAGCCACATGAAATAGAAGAGGGGCAGTACTGCTCCGCTGCTCCATCATGAGGATACAGGTTGCTTCTTTAAAGGTCAGCAGTAAGGTTGGGCTTGGTGGCTCAGCCTGTAATCCCAGCACTTTGGCAGGCTGAGGCAAGTGGATTGCCCGAGCCCGTGTGTTTGAGACCCACCCGGGTAACTTGGCGAGATTGTGTCGCTACAATAAATAAAAAATTAGCTGGGCGTGGTAGTGCGTGCCTGTAGTTTCGGCTATTTAGAAGGCTATGCTGGAAGGATTGCTGGAGCCCAGCAGGTGGAGGCTGCGGTGGCCAGGATTGTGCCTCTGCACTCCAGTCTGGGCAACAGAGTGAGACTCCAACTCAAAAAATAAAAAATAAAAATAACAAGGTCAGAGGTAGAAAGAACAGCTTGTTAACTTCCCTGGCCAGTCCACAACTTATTTCATTTATAGCATGACCATTTCCAGACTAAGGACTTCTATGAAATTCATTTTAAAAACTGAAAAAGAGCTGAAGCTCTGTATATCTGGGTACCTATATCACACTGGTAACTACAGGTTTATAGTCTTGTTCCCCAGTAAGGAAAAATAGATGCTGACAAAAGACTAACTTATTTTCTCACTGGAATCTTACAATGCCATTTCTGTTTAGGAAAAGGGCTTCAGGGAGACCAAAACTGCAGACAAAGTAGGCTCAATTCTTAAGGACAGTATCTAGGAGGACCAAATGGAAGATATACTGCTATAAACCATGGACTTAGGGTGACTCATGGAGATGAATTTTAAGTTAATTTTTAAAAATGAGGGTATCATTTAACTATGCTTTGCCAGATTAATGGCAGTTTAAACTATTTTGGGGTCAAGCACTGAAGTACTGTACAAACATTACCAGAGATGCCCAAATGAGATGTGCACTATTGATTCTGTGCAAAAAAATCATGAGGGAATGCCAGAGGATTCAGCCCGAACATAAAAGAAGCTAACATATTCATCCATTCACAGAAGAAGTTCTTAGAATCTAGTCATCTCTTTAAAATTTAATATATCAGACTGGCTGCAGTGGCTCACGCCTATAATCCCAGCACTTTGGGAGGCCGAGGTGAGAGGATTGCCGGAGCC
>NW_007253826.1:177772-180946 GCF_000164805.1 Carlito syrichta | reverse complement strand
CATCTCTACAATAAATCAAAAAATTAGCTGGGCATGGTGGTGCATGCCTGTAGTTCCAGGAAGGCTGAGGCAAAAGGATTGCCTGAGCCCAGCAGGTTGAGGCTGCAGTGGCCGTGAACATGCCACTGCACTCCAACCTGGGCAACAGAGTGAAACTCCAACTAAAAAAAAAAAAGAAGAATTTAATATAGCCCATTGGGTACTGTCTCAAATGATATGATGGTATTATCACTAGAGTAGCACTGACAGTATTTATTGAAATTGCTTCTCCTTTATGTTGTCCCTCAGTGGTAAGTCCCCCTCCTGCCGAACTGAGAATGCACCATGAATCTGCTCAACTCAAGTGGAGACTAGGCTTCCAATGTTTTTAAATTCATTAAATCAGCAAATAATTAATCCTTACTATATAATAGGTACTGTTCTGGGTGCTCAGGACATACAAAGTCCCAGTGTTTTTTTTTTTTTTTTTTTGAGTTGGAGTCTCAGTCTGTCACTCAGACTGGAGTGCAGTGGCCACTTCCGGCCACTGCAGCCTTGCCTGCTGGGTGCCGGCAATCCTTCTGCCTTAGCCTTCCAAGTAGCTGGAACTACAGGCGTGCACTACCATGCCCAGCTAATTTTTGATTTATTGTAGAGATGAGGTCTCACCAAATTGCCCAGGCAGGTTTCAAACCCGCGGGCTCAGGCAATCCACTCACCTCAGCCTCCCAAAGGCGTGGGATTACAGGCTGAGCCACTGAGCCCGGCTTTTTTTTTTTTTTTTTAAGTCAGGGTCTTCACTCTGTCACCCAGGCTGGGGTGCAGTGGCATGACTGAGGCTCACTGCAGCCTTGACCTTTCTGGGCCTAGGTGATCCTTCTGCCTTAGTCTCCCGATTAGCTGGGACTACAGGTGCATGACACCATGCCTGGCTAATTTTTTGATGTTTTGAGATCTTGCTATGTTACTTAGGCTGGTCTCAAATGCCTGGCCTCAAGTAATTTTCCTGTCTCGGCCTCCCAAAGTGCTGGGATTACAGGCATGAGCCACCTTATCTGGCCCAAAGTACTTGTCTTTATGGATCTTTACATTTAAATGAGGAGAGACTGTTAAGAAATATATAGTATATCAGATGCTATGCAAACGGCTAAAAACTGGCTAGGCATGGTGGCTCATACCTGTAATCCCAGTGCTTTGGGAGGCCAAGGCAGGGGGATTGTTGAGGCCAGGAGTTCAAAACCAGCCTGAGCAACATAGTGAGATCCTAGCTCTACAAAAAAAGTAAAAGAAAAAAAATTAGCTGGGTCTAGTGGTGTGCACGTGTAGTCCTAGTTACTTGGGAGACTGAGGTGGGAGGATCTCTTGAGCCTAGGAATTAGAGGTTATAATGTGCTATGATCATGCCAATGTACTTTAGACTGGGCCAGAGACCAAGACCTCTTAAAAAAAAAAAAGTTAAAGCAGAGCTAGAAAGAAAGGCAATAAACTAGTATTAGGTAGGGGGTTAAGGTGTTATACAGAATGGTCTCTAATAAAATAATATTTGAACAGAGAACTGCAAGAACTGAGGGGCAAGCCTTAGAGATAATTAAGGAAAGGGTATTCCAGGTAGAAGGAACAGTAAGTACTCAGTCCAGAGGTGGGAGTATATTTGGAGTGTTTGAGGACATCGAGGAGGCCAGGGTAGTTGGAATGGGATGAACAAGCAGAAGAATCACAGATGAGGTGAGAGAGATACTAGGAAGCCAGGTCATGGAGGGCCTTTTAAGTCAAGAGTGAAAAATGACTTTGGCTTTTTTAGTAAGATGAGAAGTCACTGAAGGGCTCTGAGCTATAGAGGGATATGACAGGATTTGCATTTTAAAAGGATGACTCTGACAGCAGTACTAAGAAAAGATTATAGGGTAGAAGGGCAGAAGCAGGAGAAGCAGTCAGGTGGCCACGACAATAATTTGTGAGAGATGATGGTAGATGCCCAGAGTAAAATATTCAGTGGAGATAATGAGAAGTAGCTGGATTCTGGATCTAATCCAAAGGCAAAGAGAGTAGGATTTGCTCACGGATCAGATCTAGGGTGAGAGAGAAAGAGTGAAGAATCAAGAAAGATTCCAACGTTGTTCAGACAGTTGACAGTTGCCATATATAGAGATAGGGAAGACTGCAGCAAGAGTTGGTTTGGGTGGGGCTTGAGGGGTAAGAAATCCTACTGAGATGTCTATTAATATGTAAATGGAGATATCGAAAAGGCATGAATTGAATGTACAAGTCCAGATTTGAGAGGAAAGGTCTAGGCTCAGGAAATACATTTGAGAGTTGTTAGATTATTATTGTGTTAGATTGTATGTAGATTATTATTAAAACAACATAACCACCAAAGGAGTACAGAAAGAGAAGGGGTCTTATGACAGGGCTCTGCACTATAGCATTTTAGGTTAAGAAGTGGGGAAGAAAGTAAAGTACAAGAGCTGTATCACTAGTAGTAGGGATTGAAAGCCTGGAGTGAATTCAAGGGGGAGTAAGAGCTGAAGAGGAACAGTGGTTCATGCCTATAATCCCAGCACTTTGGGAGGTCAAGGTGAGAGAATTGCCTGAGTCCACAGGTTCGAGACCAGCCTGGGCAACTTGGCGAGACCTCATCTCATCTCTAGAAAGAGAAGTCAACAAAGTATGGAGAACCAAGAGAGAGTGGTGTCTTGAAATCAAATGACAACGAAGTTTCAAGGGAGAGTGATCAATTGCTGATAGGTCAAGTAAGATCAAAATTATGTTGCGGCCAGGCTCAGTGGCTCAGCCTGTAATCCCAGCATTTTGGGAGGCCGAGGCGAGTGGATTGCCTGAGCCCGTGGGTTCAAGAACAGCCCGGGCAACTTGGCGAGACCTCGTCTCTACAATACATTAAAAAAAAAATTAGTTGGGTGTGGTAGTGTGTGCCTGTATTTCCAGCTACTTGGAAGGCTGAGGTGGAAGGATAGTCTGAGCTCAGCAGGTTGATGCTGGGGTGGCCGTGAGCGTGCCACTGCACTCCAGTCTGGGCAACGAGTGAGATTCCAACTCAGGAAAAAAAAAAAAAAGGCTGGGCTCAGTGGCTCAGCCTGTAATCCCAGCGCTTTGGGAGCCGAGGTGAGTGGACTGCCTGAGCCCATGGGTTCGAGACCCTCCTGGACAACTTGGCGAGACCTCATCTCTACAATAAAT
>NW_007253826.1:168268-177752 GCF_000164805.1 Carlito syrichta | reverse complement strand
TCGGAAGGCTGAGGCGGAAGGATCGCCAGAGCCCAGCAGGTCGAGGCTGCAGTGGCCGGGAGCAGCCACTGCACTCCAGTGTGGGCGACAGAGTGAGACTCCAATTCAAAAAAAAAAAAAAAAAGATTATGTTGTTGCTACTAGATTTAGCAACAGTTAGCATTAGTGACGGTACAAGAGCTGTATCAGTAGTAGTAGGGATTGAAAGTCTGACTGGAGTGAATTCAAGGGAGAATAAGAGCTGAAGCGGCATGGTGGTTCATGCCTATAATCCCAGCACTTTGGGAGGCCAAGGTGAGAGAACTGCCTAAGCCCACAGGTTCAAGACCAGCCTGGGCGACTTAGGGAGACCTCATCTCATCTCTACAATAAATCAAAAATTAGTCGGGCGTGGTGGTGCGTGCCTGTCGTTCCAGCTCCTTGGAAGGCTGAGGCAGAAAGATCACCTGAGCACAGCAGGTTGAGAATGTGATGACCGTAAGTGTGCCACTGCGCTCTAGCCTGGGTGACAGAATGAGACTCCAATTCAAAAATAAAAGCTGAAGAAATGGAGATGGTAAATCTATATTATTCTTTTGAATGATTTTTCTTAATTCTATCACCTATTTTTACTACCAGAGAGGCATGTGGGGTGTTCTTTGTTTTGTTTTGGGATGGGATATAATTGCACACTCAGGAATAATTCATGGAGAGAGAAAGATTGGTGATGCAGGAGAGATAGGAGATAATTCCTAGAGTGATGTTCTAGGTAAAATAGATATAATAGGATCTTGAGAATAACTGGAGGTTTTGGACTTAGAAGTACAAATAGCAACAGGGAAGAGGCAGAGTACGTGGGTAAGGACAGTAATTCTTTTGACCCACCACCACAGATGTTGTGATGAAATCCTGGAAATTCTCTTCTGATTGTTTCTATATTCTTAGTGAACAGGAAGTGAGAGTCAGTTGAAGTACAGAAAGTTTTAGGGAAAAGATGGTGTAAAATAGTAATTTAGAAAAGTGAAATAAGACAGACTAGAGATGCATGTAGAGGTCTAGAAAGCACTAAGGACCCACTTGAAATTAGTGATCATACTTTAAAAATTTTTTTTAAATTTTATTATAGATATGTGGAGTACAAGTCAGAATTAGTTATACAAGCAGGCTTTGTGCAGATGAAGTTTAGACCTCCAACTGGCCCTTGCTTCCCCTAGTTTAGGACTAGGTACCTTTTTTTTTTTTTTCTTTGTTTGTTTTGTGTTTTTGTTTGTTTTATTTTAAAGTTGTGGGGTACAAGTCAGGATTGGGTTCATAAGTGGTTTAGGTACAGGTGAAGTTTTGGGGCTCCCATTGGATCTCTCTTTGCCTGGATTAGGATCAGGCACCTTTATTAATGTTACGTGTCCCCCCATGCCATTCTCTGTAGTGTCCTGCTAGTGCCAACCTGTGATCACAGATTTTTTCAAAAGACTAGTTATTATGGTTGTTTCTCTCCAGCCATGTTCAGTGATACAAGTGTGAGTACCGTGTAATTAGGGAGTTGGAATGAATTAAATTTAGGATTTTGCCACATGAGTATAACAAAGGGAAAGAAGAAGTTGAAAGTGATTGTAATGATGTACTAAGGAATCTAACCTGGATGAAGAGGAAGTGAGGCTATCAAGATAGTAGAAAAAGTGGTAAGATAAAAATTTCCAGTGAGTTAAAGAATTACTGGAATTGGGGTACTAAAGAAAATAAGCTAGAAAGATTGGTGGTAGTAATTGGTGATGCTTTAAATTGAGATTATTAAGAGGGTGTAGTTATTGGTAGAGACAAAGTTTAGGGTATGACTTTGGGATTAAATGGCTACGTTATGGTGGAAAGATGAGACTACTGGGAAAGAAGCGTTCAAACAATTGATGTGCCAGGATTTTTTTTTTTTTTTGGAGTTGGAGTTGGAGTCTCACTCTATCGCCCAGGCTGGAGGGCAGTGGCACGCTCCCAGCCACTGCAGCCTCGACCTGCTGGGCTCAGGTGATGCTTCCACCCCAGCCTTCCAAGTAGCTGGAACTACAGGTGTGTGCCACCACGCCCAGCTAATTTTTTTTTTTAATTGTAGAGATGAGATTTCACCAAGTTGCCCAGGCTGGTCTCGAACCCTTGGGCTCAGGCAATCCTCTTACCTCAGCCTCCCAAAGTGCTGGGATTATGGCGTGAGCCACTGCACCCAGCTGAGATGTCAGGATATTGGAAGGGTCATCTCTGTGGCTACTGAAGTCTTCAATAATTATGATAGCAATAGTGATAGAGAGTAGTGTTAGTAAGCCTAGAGCTAAATATCTTCAAGGAATGAGGGAGACTGACCTAGAGGTCTATTATGACAAAACCAGGAGGGTAGCAGACAGTATCATTTGATGGCATGTACTTTAAAACTAGGGAATATTTTAGGAAGGAGGGAAGGACAATGAGGTAGAAATGTCAATGAAGAAAAGGCAGAAATCTTACTGCCTCTCCAGCCCCAAAGGTAAAAGGATGTGAGAGATATATTAATCATATATTAATAATAACTTGAGAAGACTGCAAAGAAAGCACTTAATTCACTCCAACTTTCTACATGTTACTCACGCTTCCATTACTGAACATGGCTGGAGAGAAACAACCATAATAACTAGTCTTTTTTTTTTGAGTTGGAGTCTCACTGCCACTGCAACCTCGACCTGCTGGGCTCAGGCAATCCTTCTGTCTCAGCCTTCCAAGTAGCTAGAACTAGGAGTATGCCACCTGTATGTTCAGCTGATTTTTTAATTTATTGTAGAAATGAGGTCTCATCAAGTTGCCCAGGTTGGTCTCAAACCTGTGGGCTCAGGCAATCCTCTCGCCTCTGCTTCTCAAAGTGCCGGGATAACAGGCATGAGCCACCGTGTCTGGTGATAACTAATCTTTTAAAAAATGTATGATTGGCCAGGCTTGGTGGCTCAGCCTGTAATCCCAGCACTTTGGGAGGCCGAGGCGAGTGGATTGCCTGAGCCCGCGGGATTGAGACCAGTCTGGGCAACTTGGTGAGACCTCGTTTCCACAATAAATAAAAAATTAGCCGGGTGTGGTAGTGCGCACCTGTAGTTCTGGCTACTTGGAAGACTGGGGTGGAAGGATCACTGCACTTCAGCCTGGGTGATGGAGTGAGACTCCAACTCAAAAAAAAAAAAAAAGCATGATCACTAATTTCAAGTGGGTCCTTAGTGCTTTCTAGTCATCTATACACATTTCTCTAATCTGAGTCATCTTTCACTCTTCTAAATTAGTATTTTATATCATATTTTCCCTAAAACTTTCTGTACTTCAACTGAGTCTCTTCATCTTCAAAGGAGAACCAATGACAACAAAAACCCAATATATTATGACAAGGGAGAAACTGCCAGACTGGAGGTATGTGTTTATATGCATTTGACCCTCTCTACGCCACTAAAAGCTAATACTAAAAGGATGGCTCCGAGAGTCAGCTCTTGTGGAGACTAGATGGGTGCCAGGAAAGGGTAAAGAAGTGGCAAAAATATAGCATTTTAGTCTCTTATTGCCTTAGTTGCCTTAAATACACTGACAACTGCCAGGCTCGATGGCTCAGCCTGTAATCCCGCGCCTTTGGGAGGCTGAGGTGAGTGGATTGCCTGAGCCCGCAGGTTCGAGACCTGCCTGGGTAGTGAGACCTCATCTCTACAATAAATCAAAAAATCAGCCGGGTGTGGTAGCGCATGCCTGTAATTCTGGCTACTCGGAAGGCTGAGGCGGAAGGATTGCCGGAGCCCAGCAGGTCGAGGCTGCGGTGGCTGGGAGCGGCCACTGCACTCCAGTCTGGGTGATAGAGTGAGACTCCAACTCAAAAAAAAAAAAAAACACTGATAACTAATTATGGTACAGTAGAAGAAGATCAAGCAAAAACAATAATTTAAATGATTTCTTCCTTGAGATAAAAAATACCCATCGAGTTATCATTTAAAATAAAAGGGACTAAGTATAAAATCAGTATCTGATAAAATCTCCTCTTTAGGCTCCCAATGGGCTAAAGAATAATAAATTGCCAATATCAAACAACCTGAGTTAGACAAACTAAAACTGATATGAATGCTGATGCCAAGTAATGTCTGTAGGCCAGTGGGCTCAAAGGGTAAAGGGCACAGTATCACTGCATTTGGTATGTCTTGAAATGGAGCAGGAATCCTAGCAGTAACTTGGGAGGATGACCCCACCCAACTACTTGCTGTATAAAAATTTGAAGAAAACAAAATAAGAAAAGATATGGTCAGGATACTTTCATTTTATTTATTTATTTATTTATTTTTGAGTTGGAGTCTCACTCTGTCACCCAGACTGGAGTGCAGTGGCCGCTCCTGGCCACCGCAGCCTCGACCTGCTGGGCTCTGGCGATCCTTCCGCCTCAGCCTTCCAAGTAGCCAGAATTACAGGCATGCGCTACCACGCCCGGCTGATATTTTGATTTATTGTAGAGATGAGGTCTTGCTGCCCAGGCGGGTCTCGAACCCGCGGGCTCAGGCAATCCACTCACCTCAGCCTCCCAAAGGCACAGGATTACAGGCTGAGCCACCGAGCCCGGCTCAGGATACTTTTAAAAATGGCTTTTTTATAGGCCTTCTGTTTCTCCCCTAAGGTAGGTCTTCTGAGCTAAAACCAACTCCAACTGAGGCCAAGATTCATCAGACATGAAGAACCTAAAGGATAGAGGAGAGTCATGCAGAGGGCGCCAAGACTTTATGCTGGGCTCTGTAAGGACACTCTAGATGTAGAAAAGGACAGCAACTCAATGTCAAAGATAACCTTATTTAAGGTTTAGCATTTCAAGATAAACAAAAAGACAGGCTTTCTTATTTAGAATGGCAATTCTAACAGCCAAAAGTCTGTCCAGCCACCATTGTTCTAGGGTTTATCCTCCCACCTTTTGAAGTGCTAGGTACAAAGTGCCTAAAAGGATACCTGGCTCACCTGGGCTGTGACTGGCATTCTGGGGAAGTGCATTCGTGATGTTGGGAAGCTCATGTCCATAGTTACCATCCTCCAGGGGACAGACATCCAAGTCACTCCACTTCTGCAGCTGCTGTAGCCAACAGGATTTTTCCTCCAGTTTGCAGTGTGGATTTAAAATTATGCACACCCATAAAGCCCCTGGAAAATAAAGCAACTTGCATTCTTGACATCTCAACTGTGATATATGTGTAAGCCTTAATGTTTCAATTTCATTTTTAGTTGGTAGAGAAAGTTTCCAAAGCATTAATGTTTCTCAGTAAATATATTTAAAAAACTGTTAAGATGTTCAGAACTGGGATATTTTTCCTTCCTAAAGCTTCCTTAGAGCCAAATGACTATCTTGATATCTGCATCTGTGTTATTGTGATGATACAGACAAATTTAGGCTTGAATTCTGAGCTCAAATCTACAGTCTAATAAGTATTTGTTGAAAGCCTTCTATGTTCAAGGCTCTGTACTGGTAAAATAGACACTGTATCTACCATGTAGGAGCTCTCTAATGGGGGAGACAGATAAATAAACATAATGCCATTTGAATATGACAAGTATTAAGATAAAATATGTTCAGGGTACAATTACAGCATAGAAGAAGGGCATTTAGTACAAAGAAAGGGTTGGAAGCAAGGCAGTCAGAAACGGTTTCATTTTTTGGCTATTTGGACTTCCTGAGCTTCAAATTCCTCAACTGTATAACTGAGATAATAAAAGCACCTAATTTGTAGGGAAATTATGATAATTAAAAGAGATAACATTTGCAAAGGGTCTAGCATATTACCTGGCACATAGTAGAATCTTAGTATTTCCTTTTTCTAAAAAAAAAAAAAAGGTTATTTGGACTTGGATTTTGAAATTGCTGATCAACTAACTCAAGATGCCTTAAAACCATTACTTTCCTGGGCAACAGAGTGAGACTCTGACTCAAAAAACAAAAACAAAAACAAAAAAGTGTGAACATAAAAATGTTTTTGTCTTGGGAAAAAAACCATTACTTTCTTGGGTTTTCTGTTACTGTAGCAAAGTATCACATATTCCACATAAGCAATGGGCACTGTTTCTTTGACCACATTTCACTTCTTTTCAAGGAAATCTGTGTCTTCTTTTCAAAGATGCTTATGTGGGTAAGCCAGATAATTTCTTAGTTTCAAGTTAGCAATAAGCCAGGCTGCAATGTGTATTAATGTAAACATCCTTTGGGATGGAGCTACATCCAGGAATGGAGGTACATTCAGATACTATTTCAACGCCTTTCCAAGTCAAATAGGAATGTTTCAGAAGGCCATCTTAGCTTCAATTTCAGATACTAACTAAAGATTAAAATTCATTTCCATTGGTTCAATTCAATTTTTAAAATGCAACATGAGGACAGGTACAGTGGCTCATGCCTGTAATTCCAGCATTTTGGGTGGCTGAGACAGGAGGCTCACTTGAATCCAGGTGTTTGAGATTAGCCTGGGCAACACAATGAGGCCTCATCTCTACAAAAATAAAATAAAAAAGTAGGTAGGCATGGTGGTGTGCACCTGTAGTCCCAGCTACTCAGGAGGGTGAGGAGGAAAGATCACCTGAGCCCAGAAGGTGGAGGCTGCAGTGAGCTGTGATTGTGCCACTGCACTGCAGCCTGAGTGACAGAGTGAGATCCTGACAAAAAAACCAAAAAAGTATATCATGAAAAAGAAACCAGGCCGGGAATGGTGGCTCACACCTATAATCCCAGCACTTTGGGAGACTGAGGTGAGAGGACTGCCTGAGCCCACAGGTTCGAGACCATCCTGGGCAACTTGGCAAGACCTCATCTCTACAATAAATCAAAAAATTAGCCAGGCATAGTGGCACATGCTTGTAATTCCAGCTTCTTGGAAAGCTGAAGTGGAAGGATTACCTGAGCCCAGCAGGTTGAGGTTGTAGTGGCCATGAGCGTGCCACTGCCCTCCAGCCTGGGCGACACAGTGAGATTCCAACTCAAAAAAAAAAAGAAAAAGAAACCACTATGTGATCATTACAATAATGACTCTTCAGGGGATTACAGTAACATTCATTTTATAGTTCAAAGTGCTTTTCATCTATAGTGAAGAAAAGGATTTTTGTGTTTAATCTTCATCCATAGAAAAGAGGATCAAAAAAAGGCTAACAAATTTGGCAACTAAAGGAACTCTGGTGACCTTAAGAATGACAAACATCAATAGACAGTAGAAGTGGAAAACAGATTGGGTGACATGAAAGGCTTAAGAGCCGGGCTCAGTGGCTCAGCCTGTAATCCCGCGCCTCTGGGAGGCTGAGGTGAGTGGATTGCCTGAGCCCGCGGGTTCGAGACCCGCCTGGGCAGCGAGACCTCATCTCTACAATAAATAAAAAAATCAGCCGGTCATGGTAGCGCATGCCTGTAATTCCGGCTACTTGTAAGGCTGAGGCGGAAGGATCGCTGGAGCCCAGCAGGTCGAGGCTGCGGTGGCCAGGAGCGGCCACTGCACTCCAGTCTGGGCGACAGAGTGAGACTCCAACTCAAAAAAAAAAAAAGAAAGGCTTAAGAGGTAAAGAAACAGGGTGCTAACTCTAGTCATGGAGGAGTTTGTATTTCCCAGGCATTTTGATATTAAGGAGGGGATCCCTCGAAAGTGAGTGCAAGTACTTTCACCTATAAGGTAAAAATGAGTTTTCTGTCTTATTAATTAGGTCCTGATGAATTTGTTTAAAAACCACTAAGATTGTCACTCCTCTAAAAAAGCAAAAAATCCTATTAGTTGCCTACATATAATAGTGCTGATAGGACTATGTTACCAGTATCCAAAAGCATATTTTCCTGCAACTTAAAAAAAGCTCCAAAAACCCTAAGAAAAGGTAGCTACTATGGAAGTTAATTTTTACATAATTATATATTAAATATAATAATAATAATAGCTATCATTTATTTCTTTTCATCAGCTAGGCATTATATTAAACGCTTTGCCTCATTTTGTCTTACAATTATGAGGGTCAACAGGTCTTGGCTTGGATAAAGAAGTTAGAAAATAAGGAACCAAAGATAACTCTTAATTTTTTCCTTAAGCAATGAGACCTTGATGCTGTAAGAAATAAATATACAATTTTTAAAAAACAAATTCCAGGTTTTTTTGGATCCCCCTCATACAATAGCCACTTCTCTATTTTTATCTTACTTGACCTCTTAGCAATTTTCAATTAAGTTGACCATACTTTTCTTGAAACATTCTTCTCTTGCTCTCCATAACTGCACTTCTGGTTTCCTTCCTGTGTTCTTGACTACTTTCACTCAGTCTCCTTTGCAAGTTCTTATGCCTTATCTCAATCCTTCTAAGTATTAAGTACCCTATAGCACCTACCTTCCTATCTAAATTCTCTACCTAAATGATTATATTCAGCCCACGACTTTAAATAGCATCCAGATAGAGGTGAGTCACAAATGTATGTCTCTAGTCCTCCTCTTTCCCTTGAACTTGAGGCTATGTCCAGCTGTCCACTACTTCCAAGAAACAGCTCATACTCACATGACCATCACAGAATTCTTAATTTTCCTGCCAAAGTCTGATTTTCCTCTTATTGTCCCCATCTCAATATATGAGGACCTAAAAAAACCAGAATTTATTTATTAAAAAGTGTGTATTTATTATTCTTACATGTTTAAATGTCAGTCAGTTACTTTCAAAGTACTCTCCATTTGATGTGATAAACCTATCTAAATGCTTTTTCTACTGGTCAAAACAGTTTTTTTTTTTTTTTTGAGTTGGAGTCTCACTCTGTTGTCCAGGCTGGAGCATAGTGGCATGCTCATGGCCACTGCAGTCTCAACCTGCTGGGCTCAGGTGATCCTTCCACCTCAGCCTTTCAAGTAGCTGGAACTACAGGCACACGCCACCATGCTCAGCTATTTTTGGATTTACTGTAGAGTTGAAGTCTCACCAAGTTGCCCAGGCTGGTCTTGAGCCAGTGGGTTCAGGCAATCCTCTCACCTCGGTCTCCCAAAGTGCTGGGATTATAGGCATGAGCCACTGTGCCGGGCAAAACAGTTTTTGAACTTGTCAGTTTTGATGACTTTTAAGTGCTTTATGCAGTTTGTTTCACCTCTTCCACATCGGCAAAACATTTCCCTATGAGGACATTTTTCATCCAGGGAAACAAAAAAAAGTTGTTTGGGGTGAGATGGAGTGAATAGGGAGGATGGGGCATGGGGTCATTCTTTTGGTCAAAAACTGCTGAACACTCAGCACAGTATGGGGCAGGTGTGCTTGTAAATCACCCATCATGAAATGGGCAAATGTGTTGAAAGAATCTCTCAAAAAAAGTTCACTAACACCTAACGCAGCATCTCACAACAGTGAGATGGTACACACTGATGCCCATGGTTTCCTAGAACACTCACCTAGCAGGGGAAGCCTGTACTATAAGGAGTCCACCCTCTAATTTCCTTTTTTGGGTGGTCCCCCTCTTATCTAGCAATATGGAAGTCACTGGTGATTTTTTTTTTTTTTTTTTT
>NW_007253826.1:139691-168128 GCF_000164805.1 Carlito syrichta | reverse complement strand
GAGTGCAGTGGCTGCTCCTGGCCACTGCAGTCTTGACCTGCTGGGCTCCAGAGATCCTTCTGCCTCAGCCTTCCAAGTAGCTGAAAGTACAGGTGCGCTACCATGCCTGGCTCATTTTTTGATTTATTGTAGAGATGAGGTCTCGCCAAGTTGCCCAGTCAGGTCTCAAACTCGCAGGCTCAGGCAATTCACTCACCTCAGCCTCCCAAAGTGCGGGATTACAGGCTGAGCCACCAAGCCCGGCATCACTGGTGATTTTAACAAGAGTCACTTCAATAGAGTGGCAGCAATGAGCAGTGGAAACCCAACAGGAATGGGCTCACAGAAGAATGGAGGTGAGCAAATAGAAAGAGTGAGTGCAGATAACTTTTTCAAGAGTCATTGTTTTGAAGGAAAGAAGAGGAATGGGGTAATAGTTGGAGGGGATAGTTAAAGCATTAAAGGAATATTTATAAAAGCTTGAGATTAAAGATATTAGAGCATATTTGTATGCTCATGGGAATGATCCAACAGATAGAGAAAAGTTAATGTTGCCAGAGAAAGGAAATTAATTACAGGAGCAAAGTTCTTGAGAAAAGGAGAGAGGATAGAACCCAGAGCAAACATATTAGGGTTGGTTTTTCATGGCAGCAAAGGTACTTTATGGATTTTAACAGAAGAGAAGCATAGGGGTATAGACATGAATAGGTTAATAGATTTATAGGTGGGGAGATGAAGAAACTTCATGTCTGATTGCTTTTATTTTCTCTAGCTCAGGAACGGAAAGCAGTGAGCTCATTTTTCTCTCCACATTTATAGTTCTTATAAACCCTGCATAGGTCTTCCACAGGTGGACAGGCCTTACGATCAATGAGAGGTCCTTAGAATAGTTAGAGGAAGCATGAAAGCAAATGTGCTTTAGTATCTGACCCAGTAAAGCTTCCTTTAGTGCAGTGGCTCTCAAAATGTGGTCCCTGGATCAGTGGTATCAGCATTCCCTGGAAATTTCTTAGAAATGCAATACTGGAACCAGACTCGGTGGCTCAGCCTGTGAGTAGATTGCTGAGGTGAGTAGATTGCCTGAGCCCGTGGGTTCGAAATGACCAGCCAGGGCAACTTGGTGAGACCTCATCTCTATAATAAAAATGAAAAAATTAGTTGGACATGGTGGTGCCTGCCGTAGTTCCAGCTACTTGGAAGGCTGAGGTAGAAGGATTCCCTGAGCCCAGCAGGTTGAGGCTGTGTTGGCTGTGAACGTGCCACTGCACTCCAGCCTGGGCAACAGAGTGAAACTCCAACTCAAAAAAAAAAAAAAAAAGAAATACAACCCTTAGTGCCTACTTCAAACTTACTGAATCAGAAACTGTGAGCTGGGTTCGGTGGCTCAGCCTATAATCCCGCGCCTTGGGAGACTGAGGTGAATGGATTGCCCGAGTCCGTGGATTTAAGACCCGCCCGGGCAACTTGGCGAGACCTCATCTCTACAATAAATCAAAAATTAGCTGGGTGTGAAGCGCGCGCCTGTACTTCCAGCTACTTGGAAGGCTGAGGCAGCAGGATCGCCGGCGCCCAGCAGGTCGAGGCTGCGGTGGCCGGGAGCGGCCACTGCACTCCAATCTGGGTGACAGAGTGAGACTCCAACTCAAAAAAAAAAAAGAAACTCTGTGCACAGGATCCAGCAACCTGGTTAAATAAGTACTCCAGGTAATTCTGAAAAGTTAGAGAACTGCCGTGATCGTATAGTGGTTAGTACTCTGCGTTGTGAAAAGTTAGAGAACCAATGTCTTCGAAGAATGCCGCGAGGTTTTTGGGAGGTTGATATAGCAATTTTCTTATATATGAAAATGTCAGAAGCAAGAGCTTTTATAACAAACTCAAGTATATAACCAGAGCTTTAAAAACACTAGCAGCCGGGCTCGGTGGCTCAGCCTGTAATCCCGCGCCTTGGGAGGCTGAGGTGAGTGGATTCCCTGAGCCCGCGGGTTCGAGACCCGCCTGGGCAGCGAGACCTCATCTCTACAATAAATCAAAAAATCAGCCGGGCTAGTAGCGCATGCCTGTAATTCCGGCTACTGGGAAGGCTGAGGCGGAAGGATCGCCGGAGCCCAGCAGGTGGAGGCTGCGGTGGCCGGGAGCGGCCACTGCACTCCAGTCTGGGCGACAGAGTGAGACTCCAACTCAAAAAAAAAAAAAAAACACACTAGAAATTGCTGGGCATAGTGGCTCATACCTGTAATCCCAGCCAGCACTTTGGGAGGCAGAGGCAAGAGGACTGCCTGAGCCCACGGGTTTGAGACCAGCCTGGGCAACATGGTGAGACCTTGTCTCTACAACAAATAATAATAATAATAAATTAGCCAGTCATGGTGGTGCATGCCTGTAGTTCTAGCTACTTGGAAAGCTGAAGCAGAAGGATCACCTGAATGCAGCAGGTCAAGGCTGCGGTGGGTGTGAGCGTACCACTGCACTCCAGTCTGGGTGACAGTGTGAGACTCCGACTCAAAAAACAAGAACACACTAGAAACTAGCTCTGCTTACTTCTTCTCAACCCAAAGGCCAAGCGCAAGTCCACAGCACAAACCTGTGACTGGCACAGAAATTACTCTAAGACATTCAGGCCTCAGATGAAACTGACTTTCTGAATGAGGCTAATTTCAAATTCTTAAGGAATATGCATTTTGAAACAAAAAGAACTTAGTAAGACAGAATTGATGGAGATGTTACAGAAGGATGCTTGATTTAAAGTCAGACAGATTAGGGTTCCAGTGATAGAGTTATGATTTACTAGTGTATAATCTTGAGTTCAGTACATAGAAGCCTGAAAACAGGGCAAGGAGTTGAGTATTAGTATTGTAAAACTGGTTGTGGAGAAGGGGAGTTGTAAAGAGGAATGATGACCAAAGAGGACTGCCTTGATATTGGAGAATATAGAACAGAGAGGCTATTCAAGAGGGCACAGTTCTAATCTAATCTAAAAGTTCCAAGGGGAATGGCACTAAATTGCATATTTAAGGTCAAGAGAAAAAATGAAGTTGGTGATTGGATGTAAGGAATGAAAGAAAAAGCTCAACAATAAGTTGGGTAGAGTGAGGAATGGTGGCACCAATGCCAGAGTCATGGGAACCTCTTATTTGTAAAAGAAGGCATGAGTTCACTTTGGATTTCTTAGTGGAAATGGTCAATGGACATTTGGTAATATGGGACTAGAACTTAAATGAGTGGAAAGAAGATAAAGCTGAAATTACCATATAAGTAAGCTCTGAAGCCATGACATTAAAAAAAAAAACAGTTCTCAAGGGAATATAGAGAAAGAAGAATAGAAGGCCAAAATCCAAGTCTTAAAAACTGCTTTAAGTCTAAGAGATCTGGCTAGCAGTGATGCAAAAGAGCAGACTCAGGGAAAGCAGCAAAAGTGAAGCTGATACATATTTGGGTAGCCAGGCTAACACGATGCAACAGAAGCCAAGCAGAAGTTTCTCTCAGCAAAGGTTTCTATGTGGTAATATCTGGAACAGAATGATTGATGTCAACAACAATGCACAATGTTGTAGAAGCAACAAAATTGAGTTCAGAGTTAGTCTGGGTGGCCTCTGTAGAACCTGAACCTATCACCAGCTGGTCTTAGCAAGATCCACGCAATGATTGATGGCAAAAGCTGGTAGGAAACACTTCTCTGAGAGATGGTGACTTACCTAGCTCATCCCAGAGCTGCCTGCACTTGTCTGTCATGCTTGTTCCTTGCTGCCTCCAGAGTGTGAGTCGTGGGTCAGCCATAAACTGCTCAGTTATAAGTGTCAACATCCTGGCTCCATTGGAATCTCTCATCCGCAGCATTTCTCGAACCTGACACAAAAGAAGAGGCGAGATTGGTGATTTCACATAATAAAAAAGGAGGAGGAAAAACAAGGAGGGGAGGGAGAGGAGGTGAAGATGAAGTATCTGAGCACAACATATCCAAAAGAGCCAGAAAGGTCTCTTGCTCTGTAAGCAAGAAAGCATGATGCTTATATTGAGATACCACTTCATACCCACTAGGATGGCTAGAATCAAAAGGTCAGATAACAAGTCTTGGCCAGGATGTAAATAAATAAAAACCACACTGTTGGTTGGAATGTAAAATGATATATCTTGGAAAATAGTCTGGCAAATCCTTAAATGACTAAACATAGAGGTATCATATGACCCATCAGTTTCACTTCAAGAGAGAAATGAAAATATATGTCCAAACAGAAACTTGTATAAGAATGTGGCAGCGTTATTCATAGTGGTCCAAACGGTGAAAACAACCCAGATGTTCACTAACAGATGAAAACTGTCCTATGTCAGATGAATGGATAAACAAAATGTGGGGTATCAATATCATGGAGCATAAAAAGGAACGAAGTACTGATTCATGCTACAACACAGATGAATCTTGGAAACATTATGCTAAGTGAAAGAAGCCAGTCACAAAAGACTACGTACTGTATGAATAATTCCAATTCATATGAAAATCCAGAGTAAGGAAATCTACAGAGACAGAAAGTAGATTTGTGGGTGCTTAGGGCTGGGAGAAAGGGACATGAAGGACAAGGGAGATAGGAAAGAGTAAGAGATTTCTTTTTGAGGTGATGAAAATGTTCTAAAGTTGTGATGATGCTGCATTTATCTATGAATATGCTAAAAAGCATTGAACTGTATACACTTTAAAGGATAACTTATACAGTTTGTGAGTTATATCTCACTAAAGGTGTTAAGGGGGAAAAAAAAAGGAAAAAAGTTTACGGTGAAAGTCCCCAGTTTCAAAATACTAAATTTCTTCAGAGACACTCTTGACTATAGTCAACTATAGTCTTCAAGGCTTCATTGAGCAGCATTGAGTTAAAAGCAGAGAGAAGATATTTCCTTGTTTAAATGCCCCAGCAATGCTAATTCATTTAGAGTGGAGCAAAACAAATAGGACTATCAGGGTGAGGCAACCCCTCCCACAACATTTCCAGTATTCAGTACAGTTAGGTCAAGTGAGCTAGGTACAATGCATGGTGAGCCCAGTTTACCTTAAGAAAGTCAACAACAAAAGAAAAATACTTTTCATCTTACCTTGGCAAACATTGAGTTTAGTTGCTTTCCAGAGCCATAGTAACCTCCCTGTGAAAGAAAAAGTTTCACTTGTTCTTTCACTTGTTCTTCATCCAAATGCCAGCAGTTCTCATCATCAATGCTGGCCCCAGCTGTGGGGTCAGGGGCACCTGTGAGGAATGGGAACGGTGAAATGAATCCCGAGTTCACATGCAACACATTTAGCTGGAGGGGCATTTTATGAGCATATTCAAATAGAGATGGGTTATTCTGCTTTATTATGGGCTTTGTCAACTGCATGGTCCTAAATCAATGTAAGAGATCTGGTATTAGCCAGTTTCATGTTCATTTAAGTCTCAGTTGTAGCCTCTTCCAAGTTCTACAAATACTATCCTATGAATACCAAAGACTAGAAGGAAGAATACAACATGCAAATAATCCATTTTTTCCCTAAGAGGGTGACTTAATTTTTTTCTTTTTTCTTTTCTATGAAGTTCAAATATGCCTAATGTACACATATTTTAAAATAAAAAATACTTTCTTAGAACATAAAAATTCTGTTTTTAAAGTTCACTATAAAACTTCCCCCTAAAGCATATGTAGAGTTGCATACAGGGTGACATAATTTTACAAATTTATACTCAAAATATCTTTCATATCTGGGCTAACTTTGACACCACCACTTAAAACATAGTTGTGGTTATTCACATATCCTTCTCCCCTAGTAGTCTGGTAACTCCACAGTTAAATCCCTAGTTGAATTCAAAGCTGAATCACCTATAGCACAGTGTTGATAATGTGACAGGCATTCCAGGAATGTTTGTGAAATGAAAACTGAATCTTTTTCTCTTGGTCTCTTATAAACAGAGTTCTGTAACAAGTTTTCTTTTAAATTTTTAACTGACAAATAAAAATTGTGGGGTACAATGTGATGTTTTGATCTATGTATACATTATAGAAAGTTTCAATCAAACCAACTAACATATATCCATTACCTCACTAATTTCTCATTTTTTGTTAAAAATGTTAACAAATTCTATCTTAGTAATTTTGAAGTAGACAATACATTAGTATTAACTGTGGTCACCATGCAGTGTAATAAATCACTAAAACTTATTTTAGAAACCTGCCTCACTTGACAACAGGCCATAAGTCAACAATCTGTAAGTGTAGTCATGTGATAGGCTACAAATTCATGTCATGTTTTAATCAGTTAGTCTATGTTTCTCCTTGTCTCTCCATGTCAGAGCACTGCTTAAATGAAATCTGGGTCTATACAACAAAGCTACTCTTCTGCTAAGCTTTTTTAGTGCATTTTATCCTCCAGGGGAATTAGGAGGGCTAACATATTAATTTATTCCACAAATACAAATTAACACATATGATCTGTCAGTTTATTATATCTACTATATGCTATTTTTCTTCAAATGTTTTATTCCTTTTTTTGGGTGAGGGTCTCACTTTGTCACCTAGACTGGAGCACAGTGGCATGATTACAGCTCACTGCAGTCTCAAACTCCTAGACTCAGGCCATCCTTCCATCTTAGCCTCCCAAGTAGCTTGGGACTACAGGCATATGCCACCATCACTGGCTAATTTTTTAATTTTTTGTAGAGACACAATCTCACTATGTTGTCCAGGCTGTCTTGAATTCCTGGGCTCAAGCCATCCTCTCGCCTTGACCTCCCAAATTGCTGGGATTACAGGCATAAGCCACTGTACCTGGCCTCAAATGTTTTGATACAGTTCTGATTGTATCACTTGAAGTGATACAGTTCTGATTGTATCACTTCTGTGCTCAACAGTTTTCAGTGATATTCTATTCTTACTAAATTATGTCCAAATGCCTTAGCATGGTAGTCAAGGCCCTCTAAGCTCAGGCCCTATCTTTCATTTCTAGTATTGTCTTTCCCTATATTTATGCTATGCTTCATTCAGAAACAGTATTCCCAGATGCCAATTACATTTGCTTATGACTTTACTTGTGTTTTTCCTCATCCTCCCTCTAACCCATTTTTTTGGCCAAAAAAATCAAGAGTTCTCATTGTCAATAATACCTTAGCTCTAGAGTTAGGGCTGCACTGAGAAATGGAAACCATAAAATAAGTGTACAGAAAGGCTAACACTGCTGAGGTTCATACTTGGGTTTACTTGGCAGGAGGGACTTTTTTTTTTTTTTTAAACTCTCTCACTGAATTAGCTATATACCCATTACCACCTGCCAAAAGTATGCCCATCTTATGCTCATATGCTCAGCATATAAAGGCAATAACTTTTCATAGCATGTTATTATTACTTCCTTAAAATGCTTGTCATAGCATTTTATTGTTACATCTCTTGCATTTTGTTTTACATTAGAACTGTTTATTTCTCAGATATCCCCAACTAAGTTGGAATTTTTTAAGGATAGGGATTCATTTTTGTACCTCACAGTACCTGGCTCCTTATAGCACTGAGTTAATATTTATTTATTTAATTTATTTATTTTTTGAGTTGGAATCTCACTCTTGTTGCCCAGGCTGGAGTGCAGTGGTATGCTCATGGCCACCGTAGCCTCAACCTGCTGGACTTGGGCGATCCTTCCACCTTAGCCTTCCAAGTAGCTGGAACTACAGATGAATGCCACCACGCCCGGCTAGTGAGTTAATATTTATAGGAAGAACAAATGTATGTCTCGTAGATCATCTAGATTTGGTAAGCAAATATTATATATTCTTTTATATGCCAAAAGTGGTAAATCAAAACAAATATGACCCTTATCTTTAAATATTTATTAATAACAACCATTTATCGAGTCTTTCCTACATGCCAGAGGCTAAGCACTTTTTATATATATGTCCATTAGAATGTATACTCCTTAAGGGCAGAAACTGTTTTGTTTGCTGATATAGTCAAAACATGTAGAAAAGTACCTGGCACACAGTAACTGCTCAATAAATGTTTATTGACTAAATTCCAAGGAATATTCGTAACTCTATAAGGTGGTTCTATTATTCTAATTTTAAAATAAAGAAACTAAAGTTTAGACAGGGTAAGTAACTTAGATGGAAAGTACATGAGCCAGGATCTATCATGTTAGCTTGAGCCTCCAGCCTCATACTGCTGTGATCCACAAGTTGGTTTCAGGCCAACTGAACTAAGTTGATGGTGTGTCTGAAGTCAGCCAAATCCCATTCTTTTTTGGCCTATCCTACTACAGAGAATATGGGATTCGTCAACATTTTTCCCATAGTGAGGATAGAGTTCTCAGTAGTACAGTGATTCTAAAATGTTAATATACAGAGTAATCACTTGGAGTGTGTGTTAAAAACACAGATTACAGAGTCTCATCTCAAATGATTCTGATTTTCAGCAGCTCCATAGAGATGGAACTGAGGTAAACTAGGTTAAACCAAAGACTGGGTTTTTGAGTATCTCAGAGCTAAGGATTGGGAGGAGGAAAGAACAGCAATGGTGCTCCAGTGGCAGAGGGCAGGGATGGTTTGAATACCAATTCTGACCCTTGGGTGGTTCAGTTAGGATATGACAAAGCAGCAACAGGACAATGTGGAGTGACACCCCTCTAGGGATTTTTTTTTTTTTTTTTGAGTTGGAGTCTCACTCTGTTGCCCAGATCGGAGTGCAGTGGCCGCTTCTAGCCACCGCAGCTTCGATCTGCTGGGCTCCGGCGATCCTTCCGCCTCAGCCTTCCAAGTAGCTGGAACTACAGGCGCGCGCTACCACGCCCAGCTAATTTTTTGATTTATTGTAGAGATGAGGTCTCATCAAGTTGTCCAGGTGGGTCTCGAACCCGCGGGCTCAGGCAATCCAATCACCTCAACCTCCCAAAGTGCTGGGATTACAGGCTGAGCCACCGAACCCGGCCTTTTAGAGTAGATTTTTTTTTTTTTTGAGTTGGAGTCTCACTCTATCGCCCAGATTGGAGTGCAGTGGCCGCTCCCGGCCACCGCAGCCTCGACCTGCTGGGCTCCGGCGATCCTTCCGCCTCAGCCTTCCAAGTAGTTGGAACTACAGGCACGTGCTACCATGGCCGGCTAATTTTTTATTTAGTGTAGAGATGAGGTCTCGCCAAGTTGCCCAGGCAAGTCTCGAACCCGCGGGCTCAGGCAATCCACTCACGTCAGCCTCTCAAAGGCACGAGATTACAGGCTGAGCCACCGAGCCCGGCCCCTCTAGGGATTTGAGGGGGCTATGGAGAGAAGTAGAGAAACCCTGGGGCCACAGCAGCTGTGGAAGACATAAGGTATCATTTATAGGTATCTAGTGTGCTAACTATAGAAAACCGCTGGGATAAGCCTAAGAAAAGGCAGAGTCTTGAGAGTTATTAACAGTGTAATTTCACCCAAAACTTCAAAAGGATTTATTTAATAGGAGAGAAAGGAAGGTAAATTGTGCAAATGTTTGCTGAACCACAAGGGACCCAGGAGATGGGAAATTGAGCAGCCAAAATGGGTAGTTGCAACACCAAAGGGAGTTAATCTATCCAACTAACAAACTATAAGGAGTTGATGTGACTTTGAGGCCATCAAAGTCATCTGTGAAGAGCATGAATTGGCAAGAGGCTCCAAGGAGAATTTTCTAAGACATTTTCATTTACTAAATTAGTATTTACTGAGTGCCTGATATATAAAACAAACCTGTGCTAAATGCTGAATATATAGTGTAAAAGCAGATACAGTCCCTGTCCTCACATAGTTTACAGTCAAGGAGAGAGATGTTAAGCAAAGAATCACACATATACATTTTTATGTGGAATGAAAGAAGGGCCAAAGGTTTCCCTGAGAAAGTGACATTTAAGCGGATACCTGAAGAATAAATAGGAGTTAGCCTGGCAGAGAGTGGGAAAAATCTGTTTATTCTTTGTTCAAAAAAAAGTATGAAGTGATAAATTACCTTGGTAATTAAATGCAACTATAATAAGGGAGGGACAAAGAGGAGATAGGAGGGAGGATATTCCTTCAAGGAGAAGGAATATCATCTGAAAATGTAGGCAAAAGCCAGATCATGCAGGGTTTTGTAGGCCATAGAAATTTGGACTTAATCCTAACAGCAATGGGAGGTCATTGAAGGATTTTAAACTAGAAGTGATATGATAATGTCTGCAGTAATAGAAAGGTCATTTTGGATGATTGTGTTAAGAATGGAACAGAGAGGAACCATAGTGGATATGGAAAGATCAATTAGATGGCTGGCTACTGTAGTTAATCTATATGAGTGATTATCGTGGTTTGATTTAGGGTGATGGCATTATGAATAGGGAGAGGTAGAAAATTATGAAATAAATTTAAGAGGCAAAATGAACAGCTCTTACAATAGAACATATGTGAAATATAAAGAAGAAAAAGGTGTTAGGGATAACCACAAGGTTTCCATCATGATTCAGTAACTCGAAGGTGGTGTTATTTACTGACATGGCGAATATAGGAGGATAAGCAAGACTGGGGAAGAAGATCATAAATTCACATTTGGGCATGTTGATCTTGGGATGTCTGTGGTGTTAATCAGTTGGATATAGAATCTAAAGCCCAGAAAATATAGGAGAAATAAATCTGTAAGTCACAGTACACAGATGACATTTGAAGTTAAGGATGTAACTGAGATTGCCTACAGAGATCATGCAAAATAAGAAAATTCAAGATTAATCTTTAAGCAATGTCAACATTCAAAGGTCAGGTAGTATAGTAAAGGACAGCATTTAGGAATGAATGAAGTAGAGTACAAATCATTTTAACTAGATAAACGAGGCCTGAAGCTCACAAACTGGCTTCTTCAGCTGTCTCTCACTAACTCAAAGGCAAAATCTTACCAAAAAAATCCTTAAATTTAAAAATTAAATTAAATTAAGTCTCTATACATTTTCACTTGTTAAAACATTTAAATCTTTTCATAAAAAGAAATAAGTATGAAACTACTTAATTTCAGTAGTGATAAAGTGGACATAGTCAACGTAAATGATACTTTAATGCTATATTCTGAATTTTTCCTAAGAATTATAAGAGAAATGGTGACAAGTGAAGATAAAATGGAAAGGATGTCTTTTATAAATAATTATGAAACAAACCATTTGTGGGTTGAAGTTCCAAGTTAGCATTGAGACAGTACAATAAAACCTGTCCTGAGGAGGCTATTAAGTCTGCAGAACCAATTTCTCTTTCATTCTTAAATATCCTAAAACATAAAGAAAATAAAAATCGGCCAGGCTCGATGGCTCAGCCTGTAACCCCAGCACTTTGGGAGGCCAAGGCGAGTGGATTGTCTGAGCCTGCAGGTTCGAAGACCAGTCGGGGCAACTTGGCAAGACCTTGTATTTACAATAAATCAAAAAATTAGCCAGGCATGGTAGTGCACACCTGTAGTTCGGTTACTTGGAAGGCTGAGGCGGAAGGATCACCAGAGCCCTGCAGGTTGATACTGGGGTGGTTGTGGGTGTACCACTGCACTCCAGCCTGGGCAACAAAATGAGACTCCAACTCAAAAAAAGAAAAAAAACCAAAAACAAACAAACAAACAAAAAACCAAGAAAATAAAAATCTACCTATACTATAATTCCACCAGGCATAGGTTTTTATATTATACAGTATTTTCTTCCAGTCTTTTTGTTCTAAACATATACATATGTGCAAACACACATATACACACTTTTAAAATTAACTACATTTTTTACTGTAATATACATTATGAAAAGTGCCCAAATGTTAAGTGTATAGACTGATGAATTATCATATAATGTTTTAACTGTGTAACTATGTCATCAAAGTCAAGAAATAGAATGCTACCAGTGCCCACACGCCCCTTCCCAAACATTATCTTTTTCTTTTCCCCAAAGTCACTATCCTGACTTCTAGGGATTTATTTTGAACTTTACAAATGTAGAATCATACAAGAAGTATCTTTTGCATTTGGCTTCTTTTATTCAACATTGTGTTTGAGAGATTCATCCTTGTTTTTGTTTAGCAATACTTATTTTCATTGATGTATAGTATTCCATTATGCAGATGTATTAATTTATTTAGCCATTTAGATTATTTGTTTTAGGCTATTGTAAATTATGCTCATAATTTCCATTGGGCAGACATCTAGGAGAAGAATTTTTGAGATATGGGGTATGTATATGTTTAGTTTTAGTTAGATGATACCAAATAGCTTCCTAAAGTGACTATTACAATTTACACTTCTACCTGCAATTGTCGTTCAAGATCTTTACCAATATTCAATAATGAAAGTTTTAAAAATTTAGCCATTCTGGTGGTTATGCAGTAGTATCTCATTGTGATTTTAATTTGCATTTCCCTGATTAATAGTTAGTTAAAACATCTTTTTTATTTTTTTGAGTTGGAGTCTCACTCTGTCATCCAGACAGTGCAGCGGCCCCTCCTGGCCACCGCAGCCTCGACCTGCTGGGCTCCAGCAATCCTTCCACCTCAGCCTTTCGAGTAGCCGGAATTACAGGCATGCGCTACCATGCCCAGCTGATTTTTTGATTTTATTGTAGAGATGAGGTCTCACCAAGTTGCCCAGACGGGTCTTGAACCTATGGGCTCAGGCAATTCACTCACCTCAGCCTCCCAAAGGCGCGGGATTACAGGCTGAGCCACCGAGCCCGGTTAAAAACATCTTTTAATGTTTACTACGCATTTGGATATCCTTTTTGTTAAACGCCTGTTTGACCCTCTTGTCTAATTTTCCTATTGTAGGGATTCTTTATGCATTTAGGATACAAGTCTTTTTTCGGTTACATGTATTATAAATATCTTCTCCCACTATTTGCTTGCCTTTTCAGTCTCTTACTAGTACCTTCTGATAAATAGTAGTTAAAAATTTTAATATTTCAATTTATCAGTCTTTTCTTACTATAGAAAAAATTTTCTACCTTAAAGAAACGAAGATGTTCTTTTACCTTCTATAAGTTTTATTCTTTACTTTTCACATTTATGACTGCAACTGATTTTTCTGTGTGATATGAGATCGAAATCAAGTTTCAATTTTTTTCTACGTAAATATCCAGTTGCTCCAGCGCCAATTTATTAAAAGGTTTCTTCTTTTCCCTTTGTTGGGCATTTAATGGAATCCTTTCACTTTCAAAACTCATGTTTTTGTTTCAAATTTTCCTCAATTATTTCATTGATGAATTTCTTAGCACTGTTTTCTATTTCTGGAACCCCTGTTATTTAAAGATTGGAATTCTAGGACTCATTCTCTTAATTTCTGCTATCTTCTCATTCTTTTTTTAAAAAACTCTGTCTTTTTGCTCTACTCTATAGGCACTTTCTTTAACTTTATTTTCCAACACTTCTATTGAGTTTTAAATTGTTCTGCCATCACATGTGTAATATTCTTGAGTTCCTTCTGTTCTCTGAATTTGTTTTTGTAGCACCTAGTTCTTATTTAATGACTGCAATATCTTTTTATTTCTATGATGATAATACGTTTTCAGTGTTTTCTTCTTTCTGCAGTGTCTATTTCCGCCAAATTGTCTTTATACATTTGTTAGTTCTGCTCCGTATTTTCCACAGTATTCCACACTGTTGACCATTCACTTCTTGAAACTCAGTGCTACAGTGACTTTGATAATAACTTGCTAGCTTCTTCTCCTTCTGCTTTGCTAATTCCTAACTGGCTTTTCTTTCATCACCTGTATGAGGGAAGACCCCCCCCAAAAACTGGAATTTATTAAAAATTATGTATTTATTCTTACATGTTTAAACGTCAGTCACCTTCAAAGTATTCTCTGCTTGATGTAATACCCCTATCAAGACATTTTTTCCAGTGTTCAAAACAGTTTTTGAACTTGTTAATTGTGATACCTTTTAGCACTTCTGATTTTTTTGTTTGTTTGTTTCACCTCTTCCACATCGGCAAAATGTTTTCCTTTGCGGACTTTTCTCACCTAGAGAAATGGAAAAAAGTTGCTTGGGACAAGATCAGGTAAATAGGATGGGGCATGGGGGTCATGCCGTTTTTGGTCAAAAACAGTTGAACACTCAGTGTGGTGTGGGCAGGTACTCTTGTAAATCACCCATCACGAAATGGGCAAATGCACTGAAAGACTCTCAAAAAAAAAAAAATTAACTGAAGTTGAATGCAGCCTCTCACAACAATGCTAGGTGGTACACGGATGCCAGTGGGTTCCTAGAACATCTGCCCAGCAGGGGAAGCCTGTACAATGGTCCTGCCCTCCAAAAGATAATTCCATTTTTTGGGAATCCCCTTTGTATAATCAAGGACACAGTCATTCAACAAACACTTACAGATGATAGGCGCAGTGGCTCACACCTGTAATCCCAGCACTTTAGGAGGCAGAGGCGAGAGGAATGCCTGAGACCAGGGGTTTGAGACCAGCCTGGGCAACTTGGCAAGATCTTGTCTCTACAATAAATTAAAAAACTACAGGCTCAAACCTGTAGTTCTAGCTACTTGGAAGGCTGAGGTGGAAGGATCACCTGAGCCAAGCAGGTCAAGGCTGTAATAGCTGTGAGCATGCCACTGTACTCCAGCCTGAGTGATAGAGTGAGATGCCTACTGAAAACAAAACAAACAAAGACAACAACAAAAACCTTATAGATCATTTATTGTTTTCCAGGTACCATGCTTGGTGATGGAGACTCAGAAATTAGTAAAACATGGTTCCTGGTCTGACCCCTCAGATTATCTCACTTTTCTCTTGATATGCAATCTTTCTTTCTGGATAAAAGGAGCTGAAACCCTGGCCGGTATACTGTATGCCAGAGAAACTTGGGGTATTGATTTACCAGAGCAAATCACAAGTACAACATGGAGTAGTACTAGAGGCAGAGTTTGAAAGATAGTCCAAATTTGAATCACCAATCCAAAAAGGACAAGGCAACTTCTAGTTATAAACATATATAGGGACTAGCACAAGTCATGGTTTCAGGAAAGCAGGGAGCCAAACAAAACCTGAATCTGTTCTTGAGATTAAAAGCAGGAAGCTATCAGTGTTAGAAATCTTATTCTTGCTGTTTGAAGTCTGTTTTGGGGAGGAAAGGGGGGTTGGGAAAGAAGAAATGGAAAATTTTCTAAGTGCTTAAAGATTCAGTAGGGAACAGAAATATGACATTCTATGTTGCAGACTCCAACATTCTGACTTACCTCCTCTCAGCTCCAGACCCATATATTCAACTGTTTATCAGAAATCTTTACCTAAATGTCCATAAGCATCTCAAGTTAATTTCATTTTCCTCCCAAATTCATTTTTCTTTTGTACCCTAAATGAATGGCAACATCATTATCAAATCCATCAATGCCATCCCAGTTAGATATTGAAAAATTCAGTTTTATGTTATCTTTGTCTTCACTTCCCACTCAACCTACACACCTGGATGTTGAGTGCAGTCCATGTTACCTCTATGGTATCTCCATTTTTTGAATCATTGCCCATACCAGCCCTGTTATTAGAAATAGTTCAGGAAAGTCCTTGTAGAATAATATGAAACCTGGGGTAGAAAGGTATTATAAGTATGAGAGAAACACGTGCAGAAGTAGTATTTCCTGGGGAGGTTGAGAATCACATCTCAAGTTCATTGTGGCAATTACAGTCTAATTTCAAAGAATAAGATACTGGGATAGGAGGTGTAATGAGGAATGAAGTTTTCTTCAGCACAGTGGTAATGAGGGAAGAGGGCTGTTTTGGTGACAGTGGTGGTAAAAAGGACAGGGCCATACAGGTCCTGAACCAAGGCAGTCAGTTCAAAAGGAGGTGAGAGTTTGGAAATAAACAATTCTGGGAAAATGACAGTAGGAATGAGGCACAAAAGCAGGACATAGACCAGTTGATAGGGTACAGAGCTATTCTTCTCTCTGGTGCTATAGACCTGGGGCAGAACTCAGGTATCTAAGAGCTCTAAGCATAAGGAGGCTGGAGAAATAGAATGGTCTCCCTATGTATAATAAAAAGAAGTACAGTGAGTTACTCTTGGACAGTATCATTCAAAGAGAGTTCAATTATCATGTAAACACTACAACTTTGAGTATACAAGGAGGGATCTCCCAAAAATGGAATTATTTTTTGGAGAGGCCCCTTGTAGTACAGGATTCCCCTGCTAGGTGAATGTTTTAGGAACCCATTGGCATCAGTGTACCAGCCAGTGTTGTTGTGAGAGCTGTGTTTGGCTTCAGTGAATTTTTTTTTTGAGATTTTTTTTTCAACACGTTTACCCACTTTATGATGGGCAATTTTTTTTTTTCTTGGAGTTGGAGTCTTACTGTCACCCAGGCTGGAGTGCAGTAGCATGCTCATGACCACTGCAGCCACGACCCACTGGGTTCAGGTGATCCTTCCACCTCAGCCTCCCAAGTAGCTGAAACTACAGGCCCACGCCACCAAGCCTGGCTAATTTTTGATTTATTGTAGAGGTGAGGTCTCGTCAAGTTGCCCAGGCTGGTCTTGAACCCGTGGGTTCAGGCAGTCCTCTCACTTCAGCCTCCCAAAGGCTGGGAGCCTTATGATGGGTAATTTATGAGCACATCTGCCTACACCACACTGAGTATTCAACAGTTTTTGACCAAAAAAAACGGCATGACTCCCATGACCCACCCTCCCTATTCATCCAATCTCACCCTGAGCAACTTTTTTTTTTGTTTCTCTGGATGAAAAAAGTCCTCAAAGGGAAACTTTTGCCAATGTGGAAGAGGTAAAACAAAAAACAGCAGAAATACTAAAAGACATCAAAATTGACAAGTTCAAAAACTCTTCTGAGCAGTAAAAAAAGCATCTTGATAGACAGTACTTGGAAGGTGACAGAATTTTAAACATGTAAGAATAAATATACAACTTTTTATAAATAAATTATGGGTTATTTTATTATTTTTAAAGCAACAGAACATTTTTGCTAGTTAGCTAGAGCTCCCGGAAGCTGCCTGTCTGACTATCCTTGTTTCTGAGGTGTACTGAGGTTGTATGGAGGATTTGATTTGTTCTACTGAACAACTGGGAAAGGCAGGCCTTTTGGCGCGTGAAGTACTCTATTAGACAGGCTACTCACCTGGTCTCACTGCCTCTTCCACACAAGTAGCAAAGTTATTTTCCAAGAAAGAGGTCATTTAGAGAAACATAAAACATGAATTCTGAAGTCAAGTGAACCTAGGTTATAAATAATTTCCTTATTTATTTGTTTTATTATTATTTTTTGAATTGGAGTCTCTGTCGCCCAGGCTGGAGTGCAGTAGTACACTCACAGACACTGCAGCATTGACCTGCTGAGCTCAGACAATCCATCCGCCTCAGCCTTCCAAGTAGCCAGAACTACAGGCTTACGCTACCATGCCTGGCTAATTTTTTTGATTTATTGTAGAGACAAGGTCTCACCAAGTTGCCCAGGTAATCCTCTTATCTCAGCCTCCCAAAGTGCTGGAATTACAGGCTTGTGTCACCACGCCTGGACAATTTCCTTATTTATACCTCACAGAGTAGTTTTGAAAACTAAATGAATTAACATATATAAAATCCTTTGCATGGTGCCTGGAATATAATAGGACCTAACAAACAAAATAAAAACTTGGCTCATATATCACCTCATCTTAAATTTTTTCAATGGTTTTCTCTGATTAAGTTTCTATAGTCTGGTTTCATTATGGAATACAAGCATTTATTTCAGGCCTGCCTAGGTTATAAGCTACTGTGGAGGCCATGCCTGTCTTAGTCCCTCAACAATCAGCACTATTCCTTGAATATGGTACTTACTCAAATAAATACTTGTTTAATGAATCAGTTTAATGAATGAGTAATAATCTCTTTCTCATGTACCCCCATTATATAGCTCATAAGTACAATGCTAACTGATGCTCCTAAGGATAACTCTGATGCTATATAGGATCCTGAAATGTCAAGAGAATTCTCATATCCATCTGATTCACTGAATGACACAAATCATTTGGTGCTTTTTCTCACTGTTGAATATTTTGGGCTCCTGGGGACAGGGATTACATCAATAAGAAATCCATAAACGAGGCCAATATATAACTTTAACATTCTTTGTCCTTTGCCAAAGCCTTTATGAGACAGAAAATCAGATTGCTTTAAGAAACTAAGAGTTAAAAATAGTTGTTTGGATAGAATGAAGTGATTAAAGTTAAATGACTGCAAGTGCAGAAATACTTCAAACTGTAAACATGCAATAAAGCAACAAAGTAGAAGTAAGAGGGTTGCTTTGGTGACAGTGGTGGCAAAAAATACCCTTTTTTTGGCAACAAAAATGTACAATTACCATTCACTTGGTTGATTTCTGAGTTGGAGGACAGAATTTCATCTGCCAGTTTCTGTGCAGTAGGAAGAACTTCAGTGTGGTGTGCTGTGATTAAATATTGAATAAATTTTTGTAGCTGGTCCCTATTCATCTGGAAAAGGGTTTCTGAGATAGGAAGACGCAATTTGACTTGGTCTGGTTTACGGATCCTGTAGAGTGAGAGTGCTACCACATGAGCGCAGTAGAATATGTCCTTGTTCCCACAGCCACATGTCACTGAGGTGATTTTGCAACGATCAAAACTGATTGCAACTTTGTAAGTCACTGCTGGTTCAGAAGCCGTGGACGGTTCAGTTACTGTGCCACTCAGATGAAAACCTAAGAAAACAAAGAAGAAATTGTATTTAGAAATTCGATAGAAAGACATTTAAAGATTCTCATTTTACATTTCAATTCATTAATTGAGAAACTACTTACTGAGTATCTCCTATATTTGTGGTAGGCTTTGCCACAGACAGAGGTCAATAAAACTCAGTTACTGCTCTGAAGGAACACACAGTCTAGAGAGTCCTTACCCTGGAATCCATCAACCTCCTGAACTAATACAAAAACTTTGTACATATGGGATAGTTCATAGCTTTCATCATAGTCTCAAAAAGGTTAATAAGGAACCCCAAATAAGTTAAGAGCGCCTGTAGTAAATTTTGAGCTCTAGGTGGTAGCTAAAAACAAGTCTACAAATAACCCAGTATAATCTAGAGTAAGGTAAGTGTTATAAGTGAAAGATAACAGAAATAATACCACGAGGAAGGACAGAAGGAAGACCAAGGACATTTCTTGGTTTTTTTTTTTGGTTAGAAAATAAAGTTTATTTAGAAAGTAAATTAGAGAGAGAGAGAGCAAAAGAGAAAGAGGAGATTCACCTCCCCAAGGTAGGGGAGGGAGCCAAAACCAGGAAACATGGCCTGGTCACAGCTCAAAGAGCACATGACCACACCATAGTTTACCAAGACAATGGCCACAATGACCTAGCAATGGCCAAGAACAACATTTCTTCCTTAAAACAATTCCAAAATGGTGACCATAAGGAATATGTGAAAAGCAAGAAATCTGCTAAAACATGGAAGGCTCTGCTTAGTACAATGAAACTATATAGTGTCACACTTCTACTCACTGGGCAAACACCACCAATAATTCTGAAACGTAGAGAGAATGCATGTTTAAGTTACAACTAAATTGAAAAAGATCAAATCAATAGCAAATCCATTCTATAATATTTATTCTTTACTTCAAATATGATTCTCTTTGACAAGAATATATAGTCATCTAATCATTCAGTCATTCATCAAAAGTTTAATGAGATCTTAAGTATTGGACTGCTAGGCCTAGGGATGTGAATTTTAAAAAGGGAGAACATCAAATATTTGTTAAACGCCAATTATGTAGCAGAACTGTGTTGGGTGCTTTTAATAATTTATTGAAACAACCTTATGAAGTCAGTATTATTTTCCTTATTTTAAAGGTATATAAATAGAGGCTCAGAAAGTTTAAGTAACAAGTAATTTGCCTAAGACCCTAGCAAGTGACAGACCTAGAGATGTGAAACCAGGAGGACTGACTGACTCCAAAGTTCATTTTCTTTTCATTGTATTTCACTACCTCTAAAGGATGCCACAACAAAGTCTTTATCATAAAAAAATCACAGATATCCTGGGTGCAGTGGCTCATGCTTGTAATCCCAGGTACTTGGGAGGCTGAGGTAGGAGAACTGCTTGAGGCCAGGTGTTCGAGATCAGCTTGGGCAACATAGTGAGATACCATCTCTTAAAAAAAAATTGAGAAATTAAAAAATTAGCCACATTTAGTGGTGCATACCTGTCAGTCACTGCTACTTGGAAGGTTGAGATGGGATGATCACTTGAACCTAGGAGCTGAAGGTTGCAGTGAGGAGACAGAGCGAGACTTCGTCTCATTAAAAAAAAAAAAAAAATTTGAGACAGGGATATGACTTGGCCTCCTCCACATATTTAACCACCAGAGTTTGCAACTATGCATACACTGGAGTCATCCTACAGACCACAACCTTGGAAAAAACCTAATAAAATAAATAATGTTTTACCATAAATCTTGCCTGGGAAGACAGTCCCTGCCTACCCCTCACCCTCATGTGTACAAGGACCACACACACAAACTCCGACTGTAATGCTTACTTCATAATAATAATAAAATTCTCACCATAGGTGGGGCTTATCTGCCAAATTTTTGTACATTCGACGTATGAAGTATGTATCTATACTCGTGCAGTTAGAACCCCTCCCTAATCATGCTAACACATAATTCCTTTGAAGTTACACCCCTTCCCTTATCTAATAAAAGTTACCGACCAGCAGTCTTTCAGGAGCCAACAGGAGAACTTTCTCCTAAGCTGTCTTCCTTGTACAAGCCCCCAGTAAAACCTTGTCTGGGGTTTTGTTTGGCCTCGTGTCAATTTCTATTATACAAAAGCCTGAGAACCCACAGTTGGTACAAAATCACAGACACAAAAATAAATAAATGATTACAATATGATGTGTCAAATGCTAAGGTGAGGCTAGTTTCAGAGACTTTCTTGTTTAACTGGACCTTACACTTAAAACAGGAAAGCACTTTTAAATAATCTTATATTTAAATATTTGCCAAGTAATAAAAGGTGCATATGTAAGTTTCAGAACTACCATTGTGACATGGCAGAATTTTAAAAATGCTGGAACCACTGCCATCTTCCAGTACTTTGTCAAAATGACCAACACCCCCCAAAGAGGACAGGCCCTCAATATATGTTCTCCAGTCCTTCTAGAAAACATGGAGTTGTTCCTGGTCACTTACGTGCAAATCTCCTACAAGAAAGGTGATATTGCAGACATCAGGAATATTGTTCAAATAGCAATGCCCCACAAATATTACCATGCACGCTGTTGGCAAGATTCTCGCCAAGAGAATTAATGTATTAAGAACTCTAAGAGCAAAGATAATTTCCTCAAATGTGTAAAGAAAAATGATCAAAAAAGAAGAAAGCCAAAGAGAGGGACTTGGGTTCAACTGAAGCTTCTGCCTGCTCCATTCAGGGAAGCAAAGTACACTTTGTGAGAACCCATGGAAAGGAGCCTGAGCTGCTGAAACCTATTTCCTATGAATTCATGGAATAATAGGTGTCAAAAAAAAAAAAAAGAAAGATAGAAAGAAATCTCTGTACTGTAAAAAAAGCAGAGAAAACTTTCCACAGTTCAAGTTTCAGACAATTATGGCTAATTAAAATAAGAATAGGATCCAAATTTACAAGCATACTCATAAAACTCAGTCAAATTATCACTACTGAAAGCACATTTAGGTATAATCCAAAGAAAGACGCACATTACTGAAAAAGTTAAGATTAATTTCCAGAGCAAGAAAAAGATAAAGATAAATTTGTTAACTTCACAGTCTCCAGGTATATATTTTAAACTTCATAGATGTTTTTCTCAGTTAAACTTAGCTGTGGGTTTAAAGATATTTACTGTCATTTGTTTAAAGCAAAGTAAAAGAGTTACGTTCAAATATGATTAAGTGGAAGGGCATGGTGGCTCATGCCTGTATTACCCAGCACTTTGGGAGGCCAAGACAGGAGGATAGCTTGAGCCCAGGAATTCAAAACCAGCCTGGGCAACATAGCAATACCTCGTCTCTACAAAAAATCAAAAAATTAGCTCAGCATAGTGGGACATACCTGTAGTCCCAGCTACTAAGAAAGCTGAGGAAGGTGGATCCCTTTAGACCAGCCAAGACTGTGGAGAGCCATGATGGTGCTACTGCACTCCAATCTGGCGTGAATGAGATGCCAACTCAAAAAAAAAAAAAAAAGAAAGAAAGAAAGTGTTAAGTATAGGTAAAGACTGCCTTCACTTAAGAACTAAGGAAGAGAACTGCAGGGTTGAGAAGCAGCTCCTCTCCCAACCTCTAACCACCAGACGTTGCCAGTAGAGTAATACAGCAGAGAGCACATTATACTAGGAATTAGGCAGCCAGAATCTGTTACTGACTCTGTAATCTTGGACCACTCACTTTACAACTCTGAGTCTCAGCTTCCTTCTTAGCAAAGTAGGGATAATAATACTTACTCTATCTCTCAAAAGTACTTTGTAAAACTGTAAAATGTCCTACAGATTATTATTAATGTTTTAGGCAGTCTCTGTTAATGAACCTCCACATAAAGGGAATAAGAGACAACTTCCCCAGTGGCTAAATTTCACAGCAGTTGGAAACCAGATTCTTAATTTCCCTTTGGCTACTCAGGAATATTTAGTATATTATTGAGAAATGACTGACGTACTCATGAAGAGACCCCGCACAGAAGGGCTACACATTAAAATTTCATAGAAGATAGTGCTGTCACTGTGGAAAAGCTTAGGCACCAACCCCTTGAGTCTAAAAGGTGGGCAGAGGCCAGGCTCGGTGGCTCAGCAGAGGCCGGGCTCGGTGGCTCAGTCTTTGGGAGGCTGAGGTTAGTGGACTGCGTGAGCCCACAGGTTTGAGACCAGTCTGGGCAACTTGGAGAGCCCTTGTCTCTACGATAAAAAAAAAATTAGCCAGGCATGATAGCACGTGCCTGTAGTTCCAGCTACTTAGAAGGCTGAGGTGGAAGGATCTTCAGAGCCCAGCAGGTCGACACTGGGGTGGCCGTGAGTATGCTACTGCACTCCAGCCTGGGCAACCAAGTGAGACTCCAACTCAAAAAAAAAAAAAAGTGAGTAGAAACATTTCTACTTTATCATTTCAATCCTTTAGGTGTACTTGGCCTACATCACAGTCTCTGAGCTCAATTCTCTCCCTCCCTTCCTGCATGGAAATGAATAAGAATACTGGTTAGATTTGAGACAGAAACAGTCATCAATGGGTATCTTATTAGGGCAGGGTATTCTCTGTGCATTGTTCATCACTATAAAAAAAAACAAAACCTGGCCAGATGTAGTAGTTCATGCCTGTAATCCCAGCACTTTGGGAGGCTGAGCCAGGAGAACTACTCTAGTCCAAGGGTTCAAGTTCAGCCTAGGCAACATAGCGAGATCTGGTAGCTACAAAAAATCAAAAAATTAGCTGGGCGCGGTGGCACATATCTGCAGTCCCTGCTACTCGGGAGGCTGAGGCAGAAGGATTGCCTGAGCTAGGAGGTAGAGGCTGCAGTGAGTAGGGATCCACACCAATGCACTCCAGCCTGAGCGACAGAGTGAAATTCAAACAAACCAAAGTCCAAACAATAACAAAACCCTTCTGGTTGTAGTATGAAAATAAGATCGGACCTCAGCTTCCAAAATTTTTAAGATGAAAGGCTGGCCTAGATGACTTCATGATTCACTCTTGTGTGGATATATTATGATTCTATCGCTAACTCTCTCATAATGTTAGGCACAGAACTTTGTATATTATACGTACTTAATAAGTGTTGGCTGATATTATAAAGCAATGCTCTTTTACCTAGCCTTTCTGAGCATCTCCTATATGTTAGGTTCTATTCTATGTGCTTTGTATGCATTAACTCATTTAATTATCATGATTTTTTAAGTTAGCCTTTATGAGTGTTTCCTATATGTTAGATTTTATTCTATGTGCTTTAAATGCATTAACTCATTTAATTATCATGATTTTTTAAATTTGATAGTATGTGTGATAGTTTTATGGGTTTCTTTGAGTAGCCTATCTTACCCAGTTATTCAATCAAACACTATCTAGGTGTTGCTGTGCAGGTATTTTATAGATGGTTAACATCTATAATCAGCTGACTTTAACTAAAGAAGATTATCCTCTATAAATATGAGAGGGCCTCAACCAATAAATTGAAAGACCTTACAAATAAAACTGAGGTTTCTCAAGACTGCATCACCAGGTCCTACCTAAATGTTTCAGATTTGCCAGCTCCCAGAATCATATTAGACCAATTCCTTAAAATAAATTCTTTCTATCTATCTATCTATCTATCTATCTATCTATCTATCTATCTATCTATCTATCTCTGTCTGTCTGTCTATCTATCCATCTATCCACCCACCTACCTGTCATCTATCAAAATATATCTGCTACTGGTTCTGTTTCTCTGGAAAACTCTGATTATTATTATTATTATTATTATTATTACTCACATTTTATGTATGAAGAAACATAAGTACAGAGAGCTTCAGTAACTTGCTTAAAGTCACTCTCCTAGTAAGTGGCAAAGCCAGGATTCACACCCAGGCAGTCTGACTCTAAAGCTTGTGATCTTAACTATCACACTATACTGCCTCTGTATGATATTGTATTGTATGGCAACCAATACCATATTTAACTAGCTGATTTATAAACTACAAAACAACACAACTAGAAAATTATTAGAAAATGATTTTGAGGTTTATTAAAATTCCAAAATTTCAGGTTTTATAGCACTGGTAATGGTTTGAACTATGTTAATCTAGAATTAGAGCCAAAATGTCAAGTATCAATTTAGATTCTAGCAGTCTCCACAAAAGGTCAATGTTAAAACAACTGAGAAATTTTCTGCAAAATATTTTTTGAAAGCTAAATGGCTCCCTGGAGGCTAAGACTCATGGTGCTCTTGAGAACATGTCCACTTGAGCTAGGTAAATGTTTGGGTTCCATCAGCTGTATCAACACTGACATAGCTCATGCTTCAGGCCTAGACCCATCTGAAAGGCAAAAGGCTCTGAATGGCACTGTGCAAGTTTTCTTGCCTTACACAGTGAGGCAAGGGAGTTCCTTTTTCCCCTCATATTTCAAAGAATGTAAACAGAAAGTTGGTTTCCAATATCTGTAACTCCTTGCTTTATTGTAACCTAGTAACATTTTAAAAAATGTATTACTCCTGAGACTAAAGCTACATAGATTCAATATAGTGCTTCTTTCCACTGCAAATCTGTCACAAATGTGTCTATCAATAATCATATAGGAGCTTGATTTTTACAAATCTTTGTTGAATCCAGCATGTTATTTATTGAGTACCACTGTGTGCTCTGACTTTTTACTATTTAACTCTTCTAGCTAGACATTTTCAAATAAAAAAGTATTTGGAGACAGCAGTATAGCGACTCACGATGTATCCATCACTCAGCTTCAATAATTATCAACACAAAGATATACTTATTTAATCTTTACTTTTAACCAACTCTTTCCCTATCTCACTGACGTTTATATTGAAGCAAATCCCAGAATTATCATTTCATTGATAAACACCTCTGTAGGAATCTCTAAAATATAAGAACTTAAAATTAAAAATAATCCCTTAATATCAAATATTGAGTGCTCAGATTTCCACTTTTTTTAGCTTGCCCGCCCAGGAGGGCCCTGGTAGATTTCCACTTTTTTTTTTTTAAACAGGAGGTTTGTTCAAGTTAGAATGCAAAAAAGATCCAGACACTTAATTAGTTGTGTATCTTAAGCTAGAAGGTCCCTTCTTTCCCAGCACCCCAAATATTGAAAAATAATAGCTCTAGAGACTTGATCAGATTTGATTTTTTTTTTTTTTTTTTTTGAGTTGGAGTCTCACTCGGTCGCCCAGGCTGGAGTGCAGTGGTTGCTCCCGGCCACCACAGCCTCGACCTGCTGGGCTCCGGCAATCCTTCTGTCTCAGCCTTTCAAGTAGCCGGAATTACAGGCATGTGCTACCACGCCTGGCTGACTTTTTGATTTATTATAGAGATGAGGTCTCGCTGCCCAGGCGGGTCTCGAACCCGTGGGCTCAGGCAATCCACTCACCTCAGCCTCCCAAAGGTGCAGGATTACAGGCTGAGCCACCGAGCCCGACAGATTTGATATTTTTATTGAAATTACTTCATAGATTGTGTTACATATTTTCTATTGTATCTCATCAAAAGACACAGAATGCCTGATTGACTTTGTTTTTGTGCTGTTAGGATAGATCAGTGGACTCTGGTGTTTTGGGCTAGATTCATTCGTTATAAAGTTCCTTATCAGCTTTTCACCTAATGATTTCTTTTTTTTATTATTGAGTTGGAGTCTAACACTGTAGCTCAGGCTGGAGTGCCCTGGCACACTTATGGCCACCCCAGTGTTGACCCGCTGGGCTCTGGAGATCTTTTCACCTCAGCCTCCCAAGTAGCCAGAACCACAAGTACATGCTACCACGCCCGGTTAATTTTTGATTTTGATTGTAGAGATGAGGTCTTACCAAGTTGTCACGGCTAGTCTGCTGTGGGCACAGGCAATCTACTTGCCTCGGCCTCCCAAAGTGCTGGGATTACAGGCTGAGCCACCGAGCCCGGCCTTCACCTAATGGTTTTAACAATCATTTATAATCCTTACCACAACCTATTATTTCATTAGAAGTGGCTTTATTTTTTATTTAAAATTTTGACTCACTTTCTTTGATTCTTATCACCTTTATCTGTAAAATAAAGGGGGAGAAAACATGAAAAGTGGTTAAGTCAGTACCCAGAACATGGTGGGCTCTTAACCAAAAAAAGTGACAGAAATAACCACCACAAAAATTGCTCAGTACTCATGAAGAAACAATTAGTTAATAGACAAAGTTTTCCAAATATAATCTTTATGATAATCCTTCATTAACATTTTCCTAAAATACAAAAAGAAAACACATACGTTGTAAAATCATCCTACTTATCAAATATTCAAATACTCCAGAAATACAGACTTTTAAAACAGTCTCTTTTTATCAGTTATAGGTCTTGAAGTGATTAGAATAATAGAAAAATTAGGGGAAAAGGGGTAGGCAAGTGTCAAGGGAAACAATATATGTTTGCTTTACTAGTGACTACAGTAGGCTTTATAGTCAAACAGTCATATTCCCTTTTTTCCTACAGCCTGTCTTTTTTATGTAAAGCAGTCAGAGATGGTGGACCTAGTAGATATCTGGATTTTTTTTTTTTTTAAGAAAATAGGCACACAGGCAGTTGCTTGCCTTGTGGCCCTATCACCACATACACAAGGTTAAAACAAACAAAAAGGCCCTCCATACTCCCTAAATTAATCTATACATTCAATGCCAAGCCTATTAAAATTTCAACTATACTTCTTTGCTGAAATGAAAAAGATGATCTTAAAATTCTTTGGAAATACAAAAGGTCAAGAAAAGGCAAAACAATCATGAAAAAATAAAGTTGGCACACACATACTTTCTGATTTCAAAACAATAAAAGAAAATGCTCAGCCTCACTAATCATCAAAGAAATGCAAATCAAAACCACACTGAGATACCACCTAACTCCAATCAGGATGGCCATCATTAATAACTCAAAAAACAACAGACGCTGGAGAGGATGTGGAGAAAAGGGAACACTTCTACACTGTTGGTGGGAGTGTAAACTGGTACAACTTTCATGGAAAACAGTGTGACGATTTCTAAAAGATCTAAAAGTCAACCTTCCATACAATCCACAATTTCCCTCTGGAAATATACCTGGAGGAACTCAAATCATTCTACAAAAAAAGATGCCTGTGCATGCCTATTTACTGCAGCACTATTCACAATAGCAAAAATATGGAACTAACTATGCTGCCCATTGAAACCTGACTGGATTTTTAAAAATGATACATATACATAATGGAATATTATACAACCATAGAGAAGGACAAAATTATGGACTTCACAGCAACTCGGATAGATTTAGAGTCTATCATACTCAGTGAACTACCGCAGAAACAAAGAACTGAGTACCAAATGTTCTCACTCATAAGTGGACTCTGAACATGTATTATAATACCACATGAAAGGAATTGCCAGTAAGAGGTTATCTCCGGGATGGGGGGTACATAACATTAAACAGGTACCTGATCCCAAACCAGGCGAAGTGAGGACCAATGGGAGGCCCAAACCTCAGCTATATGATGACCACTTATGTATCTAACCCTGAATTGTACCCCACAGCTTTAAAATAAAATTTTTAAAAAGTTACCGTAAAAAAAAAAAAAAAAGTCCCTCAAAGGCTCTGATATTGAGCAGGCTCAGAATAAAGCACCATAAACTTTCCAAGAGTTCCTGTTTAGGAGTTTTTCTTGTTGTTGTTGTTGTTTTTGAGTTGGAGTCACTCTGTCACCCAGGCTGGAGTGCAGTGGCATGCTCATGGCCACCGCACCCTCGACCTGTTGAGCTCAGGTGATCCTTCCTCCTCAGCCTTCCAAGTAGCTGGAACCATAGGCGTGGACCACCACACCTGGCTAG
>NW_007253826.1:129487-139638 GCF_000164805.1 Carlito syrichta | reverse complement strand
TCCTGTTTAGTTTTAAAAGTAGTGCATCAACCTTCATTTCCCAATCACAAAGCAAGTCTTGCCTTGAGGAAAAGAGATGCTTCGTGTCAACTTTCTGTTCTATGGCTTAGATAGCTTCCCTACCTGACATCTACATTGTTTAACAATATAAGAATAAATTTGTACATATCACAGTGATATCCAGTACATATCACAGTGACTCTGATATCTCCTCAGCTTCCAGGAAAATCAATGGTCTTCAATAAATACCTGGTATTAGGTGAGCCTCTACTAGCATGTCATCCTATAAATGTGCCATGCTTTCTTTGCTTTTGGCATGCTGTAAGTGCCACTTAGGCAAGATTCAAAAATGTGCCAAAATGGCCTCATAGGAGCCTATCAATCAAGTATTTTGCAGGTGGTCCTTGCTAGAGCTAGCCATGCTTACCTGTGCTTCAAGATCTCTGAGAACCACACAGTCAGCAAGAAACTGTTAAAAATTCATGAGTGGTTCATGGTTTAAAAGAGTTTTGATTCTCATGATTTCTAAACTGAATGATAGCATAAGAAGAAATGGAAACTGTCTTAAATTGTTCACTTAACAATTTTCTTGGCTGGGTGCAGTGGCTCACACCTGTAATCCCAGAACTTTGGGAGGTAGAGGCAAGAAGATTGCCTGAGCCTAGGGGTTCGAGACCAGTCTCAAACCAGTCTGGGTCACTTGGTGAGACCTCATCTATACAATAAAATTAAAAAAAAATTTTTTTTTAAAAACACAAAATAACAATTGTCTTTCTCAGCATTAAGGCTGGGGAACCTGGGTTAGGGTTAGGGTTAGGATTGGATTTAACCTTGGACTAAACAGAGAGTACTAAGGACCATTTTTCTATTTGGACATTTGTTACATATATAGTCTCCAAATAAGGAAATCTTATGTTCTTCATGGCTTAGCTCTAACAACACCTCTAAATGGAAACTACCTGGTGCCACAGTTGTTGAAATGAATCATATTAAATGAAGAAGTTTTAACATTTATGTGTATAGAGCTTATATTCTTGTTTACAAAAGCAAGCTTTTACCCAGAAGCAAGTAATAAAAGACCTAACACATAATCATTTCATAGATGAGGTACAGGCTCAGAGAAGTTATGTGATTGGCCCCAATTCTACTGCATGATTATAGTCACAATAACAAATTAAAATGATATTCTGAAACATCTTGGGTATTAAAAATTAGAAAAAAATTTATAGCATTCCTTCAAATCAATATATTTTTAAAATATACACAATGGTTTCTTTTTATCAAAAATAATTTTTAATCAGTAACATTTTTGAGCACTTACCATGGACTTTCTAAGTCCTCTTACATAGAGAGGGGACCCAAAAAACCCCAAATTTTAAAATTTTTATTTTATTTTATTTTTTTGATTTATTTTAGAGACGAGGTTTCACCAAGTTGTCTGGGCTGGTCTCAAACCCGCGGGCTCAGGCAATCCACTCACCTCGGCCTCCCAAAGTGCTGGGATTACAGGCTAAGCCGCTGAGCCTAGCCTTATTTTTATTTTAAAGATATGGGGTACAATTCAGGGTTAGGTATACAAATGGTCATTGTACAGGTAAAGGCCTCACTTCACCTGGTTTGAGATTGGGTACCCTTATTGATGAAGTGTGCCCCTCTACTCCCCTGGCAGTTTCCCACTACCGCCAATCCCTTTCTTATAGTATTACAATTGTTCAGGGTTCGCTTATGAGTGAGAACATGTGGTACTCAGTTCTTTGTTTCCGTGATAGATCACTAAGTATTATAGATGCTAAGTCCATCCAAGTTGCTGCAACGTTCACAATTTTGTCCGTATTTACAGATGCATAATATTCCATCATGTATATGTACCACATTTTTTTTCCAGTCCACCCTTGATGGGCAGCATGGTTGGTTCTATGTTTTTGCTATTGTGAATAATGCTGCAATAAACATGCATGTACAGGTATCTTTTTCATAGAGTGATTTGAGTTTCTCTGGGTATATTCCCAGAATGAGGATTAATGTGTTATATGGAAGGTTAATTTTTAGATCTTTTAGGAATTGCCACACTGTTTTCTACAGAGGTGGTACTAGGTTACAATTCCATCAACAGAATAGAAGTAAAACCTGGAATTTATTTATAAAAAAGTTTATATTTATTCTTACATGTTTAAACTTCAGACACCTTCAAAGTACTCTCCATTTGATGCAATACACCTTTCAAAACGCTTTTTTCCATTGCTCAAAACAGTTTTTGACCTCGTCACTTGTGATGCCCTTTAGCACGTCTGCCATTTTTTTCCACCTCTTCCACATAGGTAAAACATTTCCCTTTGAAGACATTTTTCATCTAGGGAAACAAAAAAATTTGCTTGGGGTGAGATTGGATGAATAGGGAGGGTGGGGCATGGGGTTCATGCATTTTGATAAAAAACTGCTAACATTCAGTGTGGTGTGGGCAGGTGCATTGTCACGGTGGAAGAATCAGTCATCTGTTTGCCACAACTTGGGACATTTTTTCCACAAATCATGACACAACCCTCTCAAAACTTCCAGATAAAAGTTTTGTTGACTGTTTGATCCAGAGGAATAAATTCTGAGTGTACTACAAGAGGCCTACCCTCCAAAAGAAAATTCTAGGGTTTTTTTGGTCCCCTCTTGTTCATGATATCATTTAATCACAATAGTATGTGTTTAGTACTATTATTATCCTCATTTTTGTTGGTAAAAAACTGAGACAGAGCTAGGATTTGAACCTAGGAAGTCTGGCTTCAGAGTCTAAGCTCCTAATAACCACATTTTGCTTCCGTTATAACACTTCCAAAACATCAACCTCATTTTCCGACTCTAGGAAAATCATTTTCCTAGAGTAGGAAAATCAACTAGTGTTGCTTCTTTAAAAAATTTTCTTTAATTAGGACATCTGTGGCCAGTCATGGTTGCTCACACCTGTGATCCCAGTATTTTGGGATGCCGAGTCAGGAGGATTGCTTGAGTGCAAGAGTACAAGACCAGACTGGGCAACACAGTAAGACTCTGTCTCTATTAAATAAATAGATAGATAAATAAATTAGGACATTGTTAAATCATAGTAATTCAATTTTTTTAATTTTAAAAATGTGGGCTACAATTCAGGGTTAGGTATACAAATGGTCATTATGCAGGTACCCTAGTTGATGAGGTGTGACCCCCCTCCTTCCCTACTTTCCACTACTGCCAATCCCTTTCTTATACTATTACAGTAATTCAATTTTAATCTTTTGGTTACATGCAGCCAGCTACAGTGATACTCTCACTCAATCACTAAACTAAAAAAAATTGAGTCCTAACAATGACAAATAGCAGAGGATATGCAACATGCAGTCTCCCTGGTCAGATTAAATTTGATAACCAAAAGTCTGACAGCACTTGTCTTTCCCTTTGGTACTACAGGAAATTTGAAGAGCCAAAACAGAGAATGATTTTAATATCTTTTTTGTCTTTTAAAAAAAATCTCGCCGGGCTCGGTGGCTCAGCCTGTAATCACACACCTTTGGGAGGCTGAGGTGAGTGGTTTGCCTGAGCCCGCGGGTTCGAGACTCGCCTGGGCAGTGAGACCTCATCTCTACAATAAATCAAAAAATCAGCCGGGCGTGGTAGCACGCTCCTGTAGTTCCAGCTACTTGGAAGACTGAGGCAGAAGGATCGCCGGAGCCCAGCAGTCGAGGCTGCAGTGGCCAGGAGCGGCCACTGCACTCCAGTCTGGGTGACAGAGTGAGATTCCAACTCAAAAAAAGAAAAGACCTAATGACTGTCGACTTTATGGCATTTATATTATAGCTGGGGAGACAGATATTAAACAACAAAATCCACAAATAATTATTTCATTCTAATTGTGGCAAGTGCTATGAAGAAGTAGTACAGAATGATAGAATAGTATATTATGGGGGGAACTGACCCAATTCAGGGACAGGGGTGGTAAGGGATGAGTTTCTTGATGAAATAACATTTCGTGCAGAATTATATAGATTAAGTAGGAATTAATTACATGAAAGGATGGGGAATGGCAGAGTAGTGGTAAAGAAGACTCTAGGCAGGAAAAAAAAAGGTGAGGAAAACATTTACAGAAGCGCTGCGCCAGAGAGAAACATGGAATGTTCAAAGAGCAGAAAGAAGACCAGTGACTGGAAAGCCAAAAAGAAAGGATAAGGTGGCATACAATGAGGCTGGAGAGTCAGGCAGGAGCCATAGCTCTGGAATTCATCCTGAGCTTCTCCTGCTCTACATTCAAAAGGTCACTAAATCCTGTGGATTCTGCTCTTAAATATCTCTCTATTCTAGTCCCTCTCTTACTCCCCTAACATGGCCTCAATTTAAGATCATAATAATCTCTTGTCTGGATTAACTAATCTTCCTACCTTTAAATCTTATGCCCTCTACCTACCTTCCATAAACAAGAGCAGAATGGTTTTTCCAAAAGGGAAATAAAATGATCTTTCCAAAAGGGAAATAAAATGATCTTTCCAATGGAGAAATTCCTACAAAACCGTGACCTGTTTATCTTATATTTCTGCTTCCTAACAGAGTCTGCCACAGAATAAACATTTACACAAATGTTTGCTGGACTGAATTGCTTAAAATCCTTCAACGGTTTTCCACTGATTACAGGATAAAGTTTAAACTTATTATGGCGTGGCTTCTTTCTGTCTCTTCAGACTTGATTCTCATTACTTTTCAACATACCAAATACATCAACTACTTGTAGATTCTTGACTATGTTATGTTTTTTCCATTTCCTTAGCCTCTATGCCTTTGCATGTGAAGTTCCCTATAGGAGGCACGACCTCACCTTTTCATCCTGACTCTTGAGTCCCCACTCTGGAAAGTCTTCCCTGATCTCTTTGGACAACCAATTAAGTACTTCTTCATGAGCTCTCATTTTTTACCAGTCATCTTTCTATCATGGCACTTGACATCAATGTTATTAATAGTTTTTGTGTTTGTCTTTTCCCTTTGGATTGTGAACTCCTTAAAAGAAGTAGTTCTGTCTTTTTCATCCCTATACTTTCATCTTGGGGACATAGTAAGGGCTTAATAACTGTCTATTTTTGGATGAATGAATAAATGGACACTAAATGGAATCTTTACCTTACCTATTCATATCTGCAATTCCCAGAGGATTAAGTACATTTATAAAATTCCTGATTTTGTAATTAAAATGAAATCAGCCAATAATTAAAGAATTTGACTGGGATGGTGAGTAAAATAATAATCATTTGTATACAAGGTAATAATATTAAAGGACCAAGATTATTTTTCATAATTTATATTTATGCCTCAAATGAACAGCTGTTATGCTTATGCCAATTTTTATAGCCTATTTTTAAAAGATAAAATATGAGCAGTTTTGTTAGCTAATTTTTACTGGATACTTACTACATGTCAGAGAGTATTCTAAGTGCCATTCATGTATTAACTAATTAAATCCTCACAACAAACCTACAAAGTAGGTTCTGTTGTTATCTCCTTTTTTCTCTTCTCTTTTTAGGAGATAAACTTGTGAGCTTTTATTTTTAAAATACAGTGAGAGAAACAGAGAAATAAAACCACTGGAAGGGTTTATACCAGTATACTTACAGTGGCCATGTCTAGGCAGGAAGAAAGCATTTCCTTTTGCTTTTTTTTTGAGTTGGAGTCTCACTCCGCTGCCCAGACTGGAGTGCAGTGGCACACTCTTGGCCACCGCAGCCTCGATCTGCTGGGTGCTGGCGATCCTTCCGCCTCAGCCTTCCAAGTAGCTGGAATTACAGGCGCGCACTACCACGCCCAGCTCATTTTTTGGTTTATTGTAGAGATGAGGTCTCGCCAAGTTGCCCAGGCAGGTCTTGAACCCGCAGGTTCAGGCAATCCACTCACCTCAGCCTCCCAAAGTGCTGGGATTACAGGCTGAGCCACCGAGCCCAGCTGCTTATTTATTTATTTATTTATTTTTATTTATTTATTTTTTAAAAATTCATTGATTCAACAAAATTTATGGGCATATTCTCCAATAACAGCATCTAAGATTTATTATATGTTTACTAAATTCCAAAACAAATTTATCTCTATTTTGCATGGTTAATATATGTTATTTTTGTGAAAGAGAATCTTAAAATTTTAAGCAAAATATAAAAGATGTATACATTTGGATATCAATTTTTTCTTTTCTAAAAAGTTGTAAGGGACAAATCAGGGTTAGGTACATATGTGGTCATCGTACAGGTATAGTTTGGGCCTCCCTTTGGTTCCCACTTGGCCTGGCTTGAGATCGGGTAACCTTATTGATGTTGTATGTCCCCTACTCCACCCCCAGCAGTGTTCCACTACTGCCAATCTCTTTGTTATAGTATTATGATAAATGCTAAGAGTCCACTTATAAGTGAGTATGTGTTACTCAGTCTTTGTTTCTGTGATAAATCACTGAGTATTATAGACTCTAAATCCATCCAAGTTGCTGTGAAATTCATCATTTTGTTTTTCTTTATGGCTGTGTAACATTCCATCATGTATATACACCACATTTTCTTTATCCAGTCCACTTTTGATGGGCAGCACGGTTGGTTCCATATTTTTGCTATTGTGAATTATGCTGCAATAAACATACATGTGCAAGTATCTTTTTCGTAGAATGATTCTAATTCCTCTAGGTATATCCTTGGAGAGGGGATTGCTGGGTTGTATGGAAGGTTGATTTTTAGATTTTTTAGGAATCACCACACTGTTTTCCAGAGGTTGTACTAATTTACACTCCCATCAACAATGTAGAAGCAGTCCTTTTTCTCCACATCCTCACCAGCATCTGTTGTTTTTTGAGTTATTAATGATGGCCATCCTGACTGGAGTTAGATGGTATCTCAGTGTGGTTTTAATTTGCATTTCTTTGATGATTAGTGAGGCTGAGCATTTTTTCATGTATCTGTTGGCTGCTCGTATGTCTCCTTCTGAGAAGTGTCTATTCATATCTTTTGCCCACTTTTAATTTTTTTTAGAAGGGGAGAGAAGTGGAGGGGAAAAGTGGGAAAGGGAAGAAGAGAGGGAATGGGAGAGGGAAAGAGAGGGAAGGAGAGGGAGGATGACTGGGCAGAGGTGCTCTCGAGGTCAGGCATTGGGGGCCTTGTCCACTTTTTAATAGGGTTGTTTGTTTTTCCCTTTTAGCACATTTGAGCTCCTTGTAGGTCCTAGATGTTAGGCCTCTGTCAGATATATAGTTGACAAATATTTTTTTCCCATTCGGTGGGCTGTCTCCCCACTCTCTTGATGGTTTCTTTTGCTTTGCAGAAGCTTTTCGGTTTGATAGAGTCCCAGTTGTCTATCTTATTTTTTATGGTATTCCTTTTTGGAGAACTGATCAAGAATTGGTGTTATTGCCCTTTTTCAGATAAGAAAACTGAGGCTCAGAGAGATAAAAGAACTTGTCTAGGATCACACAACCTGTAAAACGAAGAGCTGGGATCTGAACACAGTAGTCTGGCTCCAGAGCCCATACTCTTGAGTGCTGAATATGACTCTATAATTTAAATTATGTATACAAAACTTTATACAAGTAATTAGCAGGTACAATTCTACAAAGACAGAGACCTGCACTAAAGACAAGTCAGTAAACTCTGACATTTGCCTGGTTTCTTGTGCAAATAAATGTTCAAGGCAACTGAAACATCAAGTGCTATGATGCTCTCACAATTGAAATGAAGATGGGCTCATGAACTCATCTGTACAAGACAATGTTTCAGCACAGTGAGTGAATCATCTGCTTAGAGTTCTAAAGGAAAGCACTTCTCAGTGCAGCCCTCTGACACCATTTAGTCTTTTGTGTTTCTGAGTGCAAGAAAGGCTCTAGTAAAGCTTGGGCAATTAAAACCACTTTTCTCATTGCTCTTTTGTTTCACCAAGCCCCTAGGCAGGTGTTAATGCATGAAAATGAATGTCACTTAACCCAATAGCAGGGAAAATAAGAGCTGAGGTTTACAAAAAAAGAATATTTTTTCTTATAGTCTATTTAACAATATATGTAACATATATGCATATGTCGGCAATATATGCAGACATATGCAAATATATAAACTAATTCCTTGACTAAGAATGCTTCCTCTTAAATACATTTGGTCTTGATGAAATGGCATAGTGTAAATTAGACCCTCTCGCTTAATTCCTATCTCCTGGAAGACCACAACAGTATACCAGCAGAAAATAAAGTACCTACTCTTTCTCCTTTTTGTCACCTAGGAAAATAGTAGCCAGGAGAACCCTTAAAACACCAAGAGTGACATCTACAAAATAACTAATTTCCTTTCCAGAAAGAAAGTCTTTCTGAAAAGCCTAAGGGAACTGCCTAAACAAGAGCACTGGAAGGGTTCTGTGAACTAATAATACAATACAAAGAGATAAAAAATCAGAAAACTGAGTTGTAATTCTAGTACCCTCTTTGCCTTAGTTTCTTAATTATGCAAACAGACATAATAATACTTATCTCCCTATCAGACTCATGTGAAAATAATTTGTAAATAACACATTTTTCCAAAGATATCATTCAATAGCAATCACAACTGGCCAGGGCCAGGGCCTATATAAGTTCACAAGAAGCAGATGGCGCCCACATACTGGGTGAGGGTGCAAGAGATTGCAAAGTGAGGAATAGTATTGTTATTTGGGAATACAAATGACGCTGCACCATTACCCTGAGAGCTACTTGGTTTGTTTGAATTAGAGAGGTCACCCTAAGCTTCTCAGAGCAGCTGAGTAAGCTAGAGGGCCCTTCTTGCAGCCATCTGCTCCCCTCCTGGACTCCTCTGGCAAGTCAAGAGGTTTTCCTTGTATTAACCTCTTCTTGAAGCACCAGCTTCAGCATCAGCAGGCAGTGGTCTCTGCTCTCCATCTGTGCCAGCAACCACAGTTAAAGAATCATGAGGCTTCCCAAACTCAAGCACTCACTACCAGAGATAACCTTGCATTTACCTAGTTTTTGAGTACTCTTTTTCTTGGGTACCTATAAGGAAATTAGGTATATATTTTTAAAGATTTAGCTTTTTTCCCTGTTATTTTAGAAACATTTTATGTAGGAAAAAAATGGAAAGAAATTGTCTGGAAAATTTATGTAAAAGTCTAACATGCATAAAATATAATTACTTAAAAAACAGTAATTTCATTTTCCCCCTGACAACTCTGCGGCATGTAGGACTTACAGATAAGTGGATACTGGTGGATAACCAATCTATTCAGAATTGCAGATCAGATGGCTCCTTTTCAGTTCATAGATTTGAACACAGACCGAGCGAAAAAAATACCACCCTCCTCAAGCAGTTTTCTGCAGAAACAGTGCACATATACAAGGTACATATGTTGCCAAAATGAGTGTTAGAGACTAATGCCTACCACACCTGGGTTATTGATTCAAACAGAGAAAAGGGCAACATATAATTGTAAACTGATTTCAGAAATCACTCTTCTCTATTCAGCAGCCTATATCAATGTGGGGTGGGTGAGAGGCAGGATAAAAAGTAATCTGAGATTTATAAATTATACTGAGAATAAACTGCTTTTCAAAAGTCAAAGGATATATATAGCTATTTTTGATCAACCACAATACTGAATGATCAATGTTTATTTTTGAGTCTTCTTCAAAATAGTATTTAGATTTATTTTAAAGCATTAAAAAATTACCCAGATACCCTCTTCCAGGAGGAAAAATACTTCTTGGCTACTTCTCTGAGAGTGTGTGCACTGAATCAAGTCATCAGAATATGATGAAATTATATTTAAATGTGCTTATATATATGTAATATATTGAGAATAGTATCTGGGATAACATAAGTGATCAAACATGTTATTATGTTAGTGTTCCAACTATATAACTCTAGCTAGCTCCTTTACTCCAATATCTAAAAGCCTCTCATTTCAAAAAGAGTCTAACTTTAAGTAATCTAAAGAAAAATGACTATGCATAAATATCATATGAACTGTAATCAAATTCTCAAAGTAATCAAAAGACTAATTTTTAGATTATCTTAAGCCTCATCTTTTTAAACCCCACGACATTTTATTACCAATGGCCTTTTCAATATGGAGATGAATGCATATCCCACATAATATTCTTTTTTTTTTTTGAGTTGGAGTCTCACTCTGTCGCCCAGACTGGG
>NW_007253826.1:113264-129467 GCF_000164805.1 Carlito syrichta | reverse complement strand
CCCAGGTGGGTCTCGAACCTGTAGGCTCAGGCAATCCACTCACCTCAGCCTCCCAAAGGCACGGGATTACAGGCTGAGCCACCGAGCCCAGCTCATAATATTCTTTATTTAAAGGTTAGGAACACCATTCCTAACATTTATGGCATTTTGGTCACACTTCCCTCTAGCTCTATCATTTTATTCCATCTTGCAACTTGACCTATGTGGGGCAGCAAGAATGTCAAAACAAATTCAATTAGGACAATGCTTTTCATTGAAGATATTCATGAGAATACCTTCTATCTGATTGGTGTTTATATGGAGTCAGGTTACTGTAGAATGTAGAAAAAATGGTTTTCATTTTGTTTAAAACAATCAAAACCATTTTTTCTACATTCTACAGTAACCTGACTCCATATAAACACCAATCAGATAGAAGATATTCTCATTAAATCTTTACTCAGGGTTCTAAATGCATTCACATCATCCAATGGATCTGAGGAACAGATCTTCATAGGAAAAATCTCCAGTGTCAGCAACTCTTCTGAATCAAAATTATATTATTGTACAATCCCAGCAATCGGCTAGCATCTCTTTGTGTTCTTGAATGGCTTTTAACTCCCTTGCTGCTCTAACCCCAAATTGCTAAAAAGAATGTTCTTCTTTATGTATACTACTTCTTTAGAACTCTTCTCTGAGCACCTTTAGAATACCTATATTGTCAATTGTGCATTTATGGATTTTCACGCTCTGTGTCATATAATTTATTTTTCTTTTCTTTACACTAAGTTTAAATTTGTTTATAGTCATGATCTGAGTTAAAGCTCAATTTGCCTTGGCCTGGTCTCAGAAAGACTAAAGTTCAGAAAGTATACAGATATCAAGGAAAAGAAAAGCCTTCCTCTGTGAGTCAAAATAATCAAACTCATTCATTGAGGAGCCTGTAGTAGAAACAAAAGGCTAGATGAAGCTTTCTCCCTTCTAATCCAGGTCTAGATTCAAGACTTCATCTGTGGTTCATGAAGAACGCTGGTAATGAAGAGAGCTCTGGGATATTTTTGCAGACAAGAATATATAGTGTCCTGGAAGGTGAATGGAAAAACTCTTACCTGAGGGCTAGCTGAAAGATAAAAATCTAAAGAGTTCACGTATATCAAGAGTCTTTGGCTTAAAAGTCTTGGACCACATATAGAATCCCAATCTCTGCATCAAAATATTATGCCAGATAATTTTCTCATGCAAATTTTACAAGAAAAAGAAAAGTTACCAAGCTATTATTTATGGAAATAGTGCTAAAATTTAATAATCATTTGAGAGAATGAATGCTGAAAGGAACAAACATTCAATCAGCAAGGTTAGATCTTATATTTTTTATGATGGCCATGGTAACCTCTTTTTCTTAATTTCTGTACCTTGGCAAAGGAAAAAAACTTGATTTTTAACCTCAGGATGAATATAATATTCCAAAAGCAATTCTAAGAAATAGAATTATTGATTGATTGATTCATCAAACATTATTTAAACCCTATGGTTTGCTAGGTACTATACTGGGTACCAAGGATACTAAGATAAGAAGGAACAGTGTCTAGTGGGAAAGACAGACAGGTAAATATTTATAACCGAGGGAGTAAATCGTATGACAAAAATCAGCAGGTGGCAGGAGAACAAAGCAGGAACACCTAGTTCATTCTGAAGGGCTGGGACTCAGGAAAGACCTCCAGGTAGCAGTGACATTTGAGTTAATCCTTAAAGGTAAGTAGGAAGGAGGCAGAAAAGCAGTAAATCTGCATTATTTGACACACAGAATGAGAATGGTTATAGTGTAAGAAACACAGAGATTAACCAACCAATCCAGATTGAAGAGGGGACCAGGAAAGGCTCTCTAGCAGTGGGAAAGGAGGCATACTGTTACACTGCTGAAACAAAACAGCAGTGGGAAGGCCTAATAGCAAATACAGTACTGTATGAGATGCAGCACACTATAGTAATTGTATCAGTTTCCTATTGCTGATGTAGCAAATGACCACAAACCTGGTAGATTAAAACATCATAAATTTATTATCTTATAGTTTTGAAGTCAGAAGTCCAAAATGAGTCTTAGTAGGCTAAAACCAAAGTGTTGGCTGCATTCTTTCTTGGAGCTCTAGGGGAAAATCTGTTTCCTTCTAGAGACTGCCTGTATTCCTCAGCTCACTGCCCCTTCCTCCATCTTTAATGCCAGCAATGGCTGTTATTTCACACTGTATCAATGTAACACTCAATCTCCTGCTTCCCTCTTTCACTGATAAGAACAATGTGGTTGCACTGGGCCTACCCAGATAATTCAGGAAAATCTCCCTGTATCAAGGTCAGTTGGTGAGTAAATTTCATTCCCTATGCAACTTTAATTCCCCCTTGTCATGTAATATAGCATATTCATAGGTTCTGATAATTAGGATCTTTGGAGAGTTATTATTCTGCCTAACACACTAATTAAGAGTGCACATACTAGAGTCATACTGCCTGGATTCATGTTCTAGCATCATTTTAAAAAACACTGATTTATTGATGTATAATTGACACACTTTATAAACTACACATATTTAAAGTGTACAATTTGTTAAGTTTTGACATATATTTGTATCATGATACTATCATCACAAATAGGATAGTGAACATTTTCATCACCCTCAAAGCTATCTCCAGATACTTGGCTTCCTGACCCCCATTCCAGACAACTTATCTTTCTGTCACTATATATTAATTTTCATTTCCTAGAATTTTAAATGGAATCACACAGTATGCAGTTATGATTCTTTTACTCAGCATTATTTTGCAATTCCTCATGTTCTAGCATCTTTATAACCTTGGGCAGTTCCATAACTTTTCTGTACCTCAATATCCTTATCTGGAAAATGGGATAATAATACTAACTACCTTATTTCATTGTAGTAAGGAATAAATGAGTTAATATGTGAGTAGGTAAAGAGAAACTTCTACATGAAATTTTGATCTTTTATTAAATTTTCAACTGTGTTCCCTTGAAAATCTGATAGATATGTATCAACTACGTTCCTGATGGTTAAAAAAATGACTTCTAATTGGTAAGATCTAGAAGAATTACAAATACTTAGCTGGAATTCAAATCTGTGGGCTTCCCTGAGTGTGGTGACTCTTGTAACCTGGCATGACCCTTATGGGGACCACTGTGCCTTTGGAATTGCTATAAGAGGTATTGACTCCTGTGGAACATAAGGCTTTTAAGCTAGGGCAACTCCCAAACCCATCCAATGTGGATCTCATTTCTTTGTACCTAAGTATCACATAGGGAAATGGAAGCAAAGAGTAACTACTGGACAACTATGTAGATAGTTCTATCAAGTGCTACAAGGTCTCACTGAAGAAGAATGCTTGATGCTGTCTTGCTGGCAAGCTTTGGCTTCTGTCCTATATATGGGGAGGGATCCCCCCGCAAAATGGAACTTATTTATAAAAAATTGGGTGTTCATTCCTACATGTTTAAACTTCAGTCACCTTCAAAGTACTCTCTGCTTGATGCAATACACCTGTCAAGATGCTTTTTCCACTGCTCAAGACTGTTTTGAACTCATCAATTGTAATGCCTTTTAGTGCTTCTGCCATTTTTTGTTTCACCTCTTCCACGTTGGCAAAATGTTTTCCTTTGAGGGCTTTTTTCCATAGGAGAAACACAGAAAGTTGCTCAGGGTAAGACTGGATGAATAGGGAGGGTGGAGCACGAGGATCATGCTGTTTTGGGTCAAAACTGCTGAACACTCAGTGTAGTATGGGCAGGTATGCTCATAAATCACTCATCATGAAATGGGCACATGTACTGAATCTCAAAAAAAAAATTTCACTGAAGCCAAACATAGTCTCTCACAATGCTAGTTGGCACACTGATACCGATGGGATCCTAGAATACTTACCTAATGAGGGAAGCCTACGCTACAAGGAGCCTGTCCTCCAAAAAATAATTGTTGTTTTTTTTAATCTCCCCCTCATACTTTTGAGTAGACTTATCTCAAGCATGGCCTGTTATACTATAGTCTGGTGAATGTTTAATTGATTCTAAGAAGATGCATTTGGTGGGTGTAGCAAAGTATAAAGTTCTTAGAACGGTGCTGCTACATGGTAGGTACCATATTGTTAGCTATTATTATTACATATAAACTGCATAGAACAATGACAGGCAGAATCCTAGCATCTGTTGAAAAATCTGTTGAAAAAATTAGTAGTATCACCACCATCTCCATCACTTGTATTGTAATGCAGTCTATACTCATATAGGGGATTGTAAGTGGTCCAGTATGGCTGAAGTGTAGAGTATAAACAAGAGAATGGCAGAGATGACTCTGGAGAAGGAAGAATGAGATTATAAAAAACAAAAGTAAAGAGTTTTGGTTATTTTTTGAAGACAAGGAAGAGCCATTAAAAGGTTATTTTATTTTTATTTTTAGAGACAGGGTTTCATTATGTTGTACAGGATGGCTTTGAAGTCCTGGGATCAAGTAATCCTCCCACCTCAGCCTCCTAGGTAGCTGAAACTACAGGCACATGTCACTGCACCAGGCTAAAAGGTTATTTTATTTTATTTTTGAGTTGGAATCTCACTCTGTCGCCCAGACTGGAGTGCAGTGGCCGCTCCCTGCCACCACAGCCTCAACCTGCTAGGCTCCGGCGATCCTTCCACCTCAGCCTTCCAAGTAGCTGGAACTACAGGCGTGCACTACCACACCTGGCTAATTTTTTTTGATTTATTATAGAGATGAGGTCTCACCAAGTTGCCCAGGTGGGTCTTGAACACTTGGGCTCAGGCAATCCACTCACCTCAGCCTTCCAAGGTGCGGATTACAGGCTGAGCCACCGAGCCCAGCTTAAAAGATTATTTTAAATAAGGCAATATCATGACCAAATCTAAGTTTTAGAAAGATCATCAAAGCAGAAATGTAGCAAGTAGCTTGAAAGAGAAGGGCTGGAATAGAGGCAGAGAGATGAATTAGGAGGCTATTACAGTTATTTACAGGAGAGAAAATGATAGTGAGAACTTGAATAGTTTCAATAAATTTCAATATTTACTTTTTGCTGGTAATATCCAAAAGAATATCCCTAGAAATCTAGGCTCCAAACCTACATTTCCAACTTGCTGGACATCTCCCAAGGAAGTCACTTCAAACTCAACTTGTCTCAAACTAAACTCATGATCTTTCTCCTAAAAATTATGATCCTCCTTTGGAAAAGTCTCAGGGTATAAAATAAATGTGCAAAAGACAATCTCATTTATATACACCAATAATAAACAAGCAAAACCCAAATAAAAAGCACAATCCCATTCACAATAGCCACCAAAAAAAAAACAAAGAAATACTTTGTCATCTTCCTAATGAAAGACCTTTACAATGAAAACTACAAAACACTGCTCAGAGAAATCAAAGTTGACACAAATAAGTGGAAAAATATTCCATTCTCATGGATTGGAAGAATCAACATTGTTAAGATAACCATTTTACCTGAGGCGATTTACAGATTTAACACAATATCCATCAAACTACTAGCAGCATGCTTCTCAGACCTGGAGACAACAATACGGAAATTCATATGGAAACATAAATGACCACGAATAGTCAAAACAATCCTCAGCAAAAAAAAAAAAAAAAAAAGAGAGAGAAAAACAAAAACGGGAGGTATCACACTCCCAGACTTTAAACTTTATCATAAAACAACAATAATCAAAACAGCCTGGTATGGTACAAGAACAGGCATATAGACCAATGGAACAGGACTGAGATTCCAGAAGCAAAACCTCAATTTCTCAACCAACTCATCTTCGACAAAGCTTCCACCACCCACAACAGGGGAGAGGAGAACCTATTCAGTAAATGGTGTTGGGAAAACTGGCTGACCACATGCAGAAGACTAAAACAAGACCCCTATGTATCCCCATACACAAAAATCAACTCTAAACAGATCAAAGTCCTAAACATAAAACCTCAAACTATAAGAACCTTAGAAAATGCGAGAGACACCCTTATGGAAATTAGAACTGGCAACCAATTCCTGATCAACCCCAAGTGTCCAGGCCATAAGAGATAAGATAAACAAGTGGGACCTCATCAAACTGACAAGTTTCTGCAAAGCCAAAGAAACCATCAAGAGACAGGGAGACAGCCCACAGGCTGGGAAAAAATATTAGCCAACTGTATGTCTGACAAAGGCCTAACATCTAGGATCTACAAGGAACTTAAATATGCTGAAAAGAAAAAAACAAAAAAAAACAAACAAAAAAAACAGCCCCATTACAAAATGGGCAAAAGATATGAATAGACACTTCTCAAAAGAAGACATATGAGCAGCCAACAGATACATGAAAAAATGCTCTGCCTCACTAGTCATCAAAGAAATGCAAATTAAACCTACACTGAGATACCATCTAACTCCAGTCAGGATGGTCATCATCAATAACAAAAAATAACAGATGTTGGAGAGGATGTGGTGAAAAGGGAACACTTTTACACTGTTACTGGGAGTGTAAACTAGTATAGCCTCTGTGGAAAACAGTGTGGTGATTCCTAAAAATCAACCTTCCATATGAACCCGCAATCCCCTACTGGGAATATGCCCAGAAGAACTCAAACCACTCTATTAAAAAAAATACCTGTACACATATGTTTATTGCAGCATTGTTCACAATAGTAAGAACATGGAACCAACCGTGCTGCCCATAAAAAAAGAGGACTGGATAAAAAAAAATGTACATATACACAATGAAGTATTACATAGCCATAAAGAAGAACAAAATCATGAACTTCACAGCAACCTGGATGGACTTAGAGTCTATAATACTGAGTGATCTTTCACAGAAACAAAGAACTGAGTATTACATGTTCTCACTCATAAGTGAACCTTGAACAACTATCGTAATACAATGAGAAAAGGATTGGCAGTAGTGGGAAATTGTCGGGGGACGCAGAGGGGGTGGGGTGGTGGAACTGGCAGTAGAGGGAATCTGCCTGGGGAAGGGGAAGCACACCTCATCAACAAGGGTAACTGCATAATGAATATTTGTATACCTAACCCTGAATTGTACCCCACATCTTTAAATTAAAAAGTTAAAAAAAAAGATAGTGCAGCATTCTCATATATCCCACATCCAGTTTCTTTTCCTATTATTAGCATCTTACATTAGTACAGCACATTTGTCATAACCAATGTTGATATGGTATTTTAAAATAAAATCTATACTTTATATACACACACACACACACACACACACACACACACACACACAAAATTATGGTCCTCCTGATTTCCCATACTATTGAAGAAACCATCCTGACCACTCAGTGTTGAATCTTGCTTGGTCTAATGTTCTATAACTTGTATTTTTCCTTGCCTCCCACATACACAGTTTTCAAAAAATGATTCTATAAGCTATCCATTCATTCATTCATTCGGTCAATCATTCAAGCAAACAATCAAATGACATCTTCTGAACAATGTGCTATATATAATTAAATAAGTCTCAATCCTTGAGTATAGTGAGCAAGTCCAGAATTAAGAAAGGTCAGAGGACTGTGTGATAATAGCTTAATGGACAGACTAATCCTAAGTAAGTATTTTTATGTGTGAAAGGTTGGAGGAGAAAATTGTTCATGGGGCAAAAAGATTATGCACCAAAAGCATTATTTTAAAAAAATTATATATCAAAAGCACTACAAGGAGAGTAACTAGTTTGTCTGGTATAAGTTAGGTTTATGTCTATTGTCTCAGTATATTATAACAAAGCTGGAGTGGTTATATTAATATAAAAGAAACTAGACTGTAAAACAAGGAATATAATTAGAGGTAAAGAAAGATATTTTTATGTGTCATAAAAGGACCAATATAACAGGAAGATACAACAGTCATAAATATATATGTACTTAATAGCAAAGCTCTAAAATACATAAAGTAAAAACTGACAGAATTTTCCCAGTGGCAGCGCTGCTCTCTATGGGGATTTCATCCATGATGGTGTTTCCTCTAAAACTGCATGGAGAAACACCTGACTTCCTGGAAAAACCCCCCGAGATAGGCGCTGGATCTGAATCCCAGCCTCACCTCTGCCAGACCAAGGCGAATTTCTCCACTAATAAAGTGTCAAGTGTCAGAAGACCAAAAACCAAAACAAAAAACCAAAACAACAACAAAAAAAACTAACAGAATTGAGAGATATAGGGAAATTAGCAATTTTAGTTGGAGATTTCAATACTCTTTTTTTCAATAACTGATAGAACAAGAATGTATAGTTCTGCTCTTTTTTCCAACTAACAGCTAGTCAAATCTTGCATCATATTTGTACTCTATATCTTCTCTTTTTATAGCCAAACATATTAATCAATCCTATATTATTCTGTTCAATGAAGTTCTATGTACTACAGCAATAGTTTTGTTGCTTCTATGACTTACAAAATTAAAAATAAGGAATTAGTTTTAATTCCTCAGATTTTTCTCCCCAGAGAATAAAGGAGATTTTAATCAGCACCTGGAACTTGAACTATCAGTATGGTTATCAGCTTTTTCACCCGAGAAATACCTCAAGAGCTCTTTTCTCCCCCTTGCTAGCAATTGCTACATTAATAACACAGGTACAGAGTTTTCTGACCGTGATGAAAAACAACAACAACAACAAAATCAAATCCAACTCTATACACACTTTCTTTTTAATAAAGCTGAATACAAAAGAAACATCTCCTACTAGGCTGGAGTACAACTGAAGGCACCAAGTCATGGTAGGAAAAAAAACCAATGGACAAATAGTCTAACCTCTGAAAAATGATAAGCAATTATTTTGAGAAATTAAAGAAAAATCTTACTGTCTTTCAGCTTTTGCTTGTTATAACTTTTCTTTCGGAGGCAGGGTCTTGTTCTGTTACCTAGGCTGGAATGCAGTGACATGATCATAGCTCACTGCAATCTCAAACTCCTAGGCTCAAGCAGTTTTTTCATCCTGAGCCTCCCAAGTAGCTGGGACTACAGGCACGTGCCACCCTGCACAGCTGATTTTTTTTTTTTTTTTGAGTTGGAGTCTCACTGTGTCACCCAGGCTAGAGCATGCTATGGCACACTCATGGCCACCACAACCTTGACTTACTGGGCTCAGGCATTCCTTCTGCCTAAGCCTCCCAAGTAACTTCCAAGAATTACAGGTGCACACCACCATGTACAGCTAATTTTTTAATTTATTGTAGAGACGAGGTCTCGCCAAGCTGCCTAGGCTGGTCTTGCACTCCTGGGGTCAGGCAATCCTCTTGCCTCCACCTCCCAAAGTGCTGGGATTGCAGATGTGAGCCACTGTTCCTGACTGCTTAGCTAATTTTAAAATTTTTTTTGTAGAGATGGTCTTACTATATTACTCAGGCTGGTCTCAGACTCCTGGCCTCAAATGATCCTCCCACCTCAGTCTCCCAAAGTGCTGGGATTATAGGTGTGAGCCACTGCACCTGGCCCTAGAACTTTTTAAAAAAATGCTTTTTAGTTTGATCAGCAAGGACATACTGCTTGGCAAAATAAAGAATTCCAGAGTCCTCCTCCTGGGATGCTGGCCCTGTGGATCTGAGGGTGGAATCTGTGTCCCTGAAGAATTACTTCTGGGGCTTCAGAGCAAGATGGCGACAGAACAGGTCAGACTGTGAGAGTCTCTGCAAAAGTGAGTGCCCATAAAGACTTTCCGCGTGAGTGGGTGTATGCCAGTGGGTGAGTGAAAGTCTGTGAGGGGAGACTCGGGTTCACGCACCCAGTGGTCTCCTCTGGAGGTGACTACAACACACAACTGCCCTGAGACTGGAGACCCAGGTGCGCAGGATCATCTGTGTTCTCAGGCTCTCTTGAGAGGAGGCAGCAGAGAAAGCCACCTCTCACCACCTCACACCCAGCCCACATCATCACCTGTAGTGGCAGATGGGGCAAAAGTAAGAGGATCTGTGAAGATGGCAGGTTGGGGAAACCTGGAATAAAGCTCCAACACCGGTGACAAGATGCCAATGTGTGCCATCTTCTCAGTCCCAGGACAGGCAGAGACTTGCATTGCCCTGCTCAGCCTCCATCATGGGACCCAGAATCTATCTTCTTATCAGACTGGAAGAGACAGACGCCCCTCCCCCACGCTGGAACAGGCACAGACAAGTAAGATCTGAGGGGAGACTTGACAGCAGCATCAGCAAGTAGGGGGGCAAACAGACACCCCCCACTGCATGGACAGATTGTAAGGCAGTGCAGTGGAAAAGAAGTTCTACATGTCAGCAGATACTGGGATTTTCAGATAGCTTCTGAATCACAGCTCCCCTCTTAATTAAATCTCAAAACTGTAAAAAGGCAAGGCCCCCACCCGTAGACCTCAGAATTGAACAAAACCAGAGGATCTACATAAGGAAGAATAGGAGATTGAGCAAACAGAAGTAAAAGCTATCCCACATCACTGAACAACAGAATTAAAGAAGAGGTAAAAAAGGGGGAGGAAAACATACACAAATGAAGAAAAACCAAAGGAAGAATATGAGTCTCATACAGATCCCTGGTAGGTCAGCCACTGAGAATACAGACTCTGGGACTCAAACAATGAAGAGGCCCCAAAATGACTGATCTCAAACCACAAACCCAGATATCAAGATATTAATAGAGAGAATAAATAGAAATGAGGAGAGACAAGAGGAAAGAATGAAGGAGTTGACAACTGAGATAACAGCAATAAAGAATACAGTGAATGAAATAAACAACAAACTAATAAGCACAGAGAACAGACTTAACCTAGCAGAAGAAAGAATCTCAGAGCTTGAGGACTAAAATATGGAACTAACCCAAACTGTTAAAAACACAGAAAAGAAGCTTTAAAAGAACAAAACCTCCAAGAAATGAGTAATTATTTCAAGAGGCCTATGATAAATTGGAATTCCTGAGGCAGATAGAGAGATAGAGACCACCCTGGAGCAAACATTCCATGAAATTATCCAAGAAAACTTCCCTCATCTCATCAGTGACATGACTATTCAAACACAAGAAATTCAGAGAACCCCTGCTAGACAACGAATGAGAAGACGAACTCCTAGACACAGTAATTTGTCTACATAAAGTAGGTATAAAAGAAAAAAATCCTAAAGGCAGCAAGAGAGAAAAGTCAGACTACCTACCGGGGAAGACTAATTAAAACAGCAGCCTCATCTATAGAAACACTTCAGGCTAGGAGAGCTTGGAGCCCAATCTTCAAAGTTCTCAAAGATAAACAATTTCAACCAGAATTACCTACCCAGATAAGCTAAGTTTCATCAGTGATGGAGAATTATAATCCTTCCCAGACTTTCAATCCCCAAGAGTTTATGCGACCTCCATACTAGCTCTACAAGAAACACTTAAGAAAGTATTAAACATAGAAGAAAGGAAAAAAAGAATGACAACACTCTTCCCAAGCATGCAAGAAAAAGATCGGAAACACACATGAATCAACCCAAAAATCAAAACAAAGACAACAAACAAATAGCAGCAGCAACAACAAACTTTAAACGAACGTCATGACAGGGATAAACTCTCACATCTCAATAATTAGCCTGAATGTGAATGGACTAAATGTACCAACGAGAAAACATAGAAAGGAAAATTGGATAAAATATACAATATATTGTCCCCAAGAGACTCATCTCACCAGAAAGGACACTCACAGACTCCAGGTAAGAGGATGGGAAACAACATTATAGGTGAATGGAACACAAAAGAAAGCAGGAGTCAAGATTTTAATATCAGACAAAATACCCTTTAAGCTATCAAAAATTTTAAAAGATACAGAAGGTCACTACATAGTGATAAAAGGTTTTATCCATCAACAAGAAATATTCATCCTAAACCTATGCACCCAACATAGAAACACCAACTTTCATAAAGCAGCTTCCAGGTAAACGAAAAAAAGACATTGACTCTAACACTATCATAGTTGGGGACTTAAACACCCCACTAACAACTCTAGACAGATCATCAAGACAAAAATTCAACAAGGAGATCTGGAACCTCAACATGATGCTTGACCAAATGGACTTAATTGATACCTACAGAACACTCCACCCAACAACTACAGAATATACATTCCACTCCTCACCACATGGAATGTGCTCTAAGATTGACCAGATTCTCGATCATAAATCAAGCTTAAACAAATTCCATAAGATTGAAATTCTGCCATGCACCTTCTCAGACCACAGTGGACTAAAAATAAATATCAACACTAACAAAGTTCTCCCCAAACCCACAAAGACTTGGACACTAAACACCATGATGCTAAACAACTCCTGGGTCAACAGAGAAATCAAAACAGAGATAAAAAGATACCTGGAAACAAATGAAAACAAAGAAACATCTTACCAAAATCTCTGGGATGCCATGAAAGCAGTCCTAAGAGGAAAATTCATATATCTATGAACACACATGAAGAATATGGAAAGATTACAAGTTAACAATCTAACAAATCACCTAAGGAAGCTGGAAAAGCAAGACCACAAAAACCCTAACTTCAGCAGAAGAATCCAGATCACCAAAATGAAAACCCAAATTTGGGACACAGACGACAAAAACATAATACAAAATAAATACATAAATAAATAAATGAAACCAAAAGCTGGTGTTTTGAAAGGATAAATAAGATTGATGGACCCTAGCTAGACTGATCAAGAAAAAGAGAGAAAAAGTCCCCAAAAACACAACCAGAAATGCAAAAGATAAGTCACAAATGACCCCAAAGAAATACAAAAGACTATCAGAGATTACTAAGTACACCTGTATGGAAACAAACTCGAAAACCAAAATGAAATGGAGGACTTTCTGATATCACACAACCTCCCCAGGTTGAAACAAGAAGAGATTAAGACTCTAAATAGACCAATAACAACCCAGGAAATCGACTATGTCATAAGAAAACTACCTACAGAAAAAAGCCCTGGACCAGATCGATTTCTAGTAGAATTCTACAAAACATACAAGAAAGAGCTGATACCAATTCTATTGAAAGTATTCCAGGCAATTGAGAAAGATGGAACTCTCCCCAAATCATTTTATGAAGCCACATCACATTGATACCCAAACTGGGTAAAGACCCAACAAAGAAAGAGAATTACAGGCCAATATCCTTGATGAACACAGATGCTAAAATTCTCAACAAGATTCTAGCAAACTGGATCCAACAACACATCTCAAAAATCATCCACCATGACCAAGTAGGCTTCATCCCCAGGATGCAGGGTTGGTTCAACATCCACAAAACCATAAATGTAATTAAATACATCAACAGATGTAAAGACAAAAAACACATGATTATATCATTAGACACAGAAAAAGCTTTTGATAAAATCTAGCACACCTTCTTGATAAAAACCCTCGAACATCTATGCATAGATGGCACATACCTCAAAATAGTAAGAGTACTGCTAAACAGACAGAAATTGGAAACATTTTCCCTGAAAACTGAAACAAGACAAGGAGCTGGGCTCGGTGGCTCAGCCTGTAATTCCACACCTTTGGGAGGCTGAGGTGAGTGGATTGTCTGAGCCTGCAGGTTCGAGACCCGCCTGGGCAGCGAGACCTCATCTCTACAATAAATCAAAAAATCAGCCGGGTATGGTAGTGCATGCCTGTAATTCTGGCTACTTGGAAGGCTGAGGCGGAAGGATCGCCGGAGCCCAGCAGGTCGAGGCTGCAATGGCCGGGAGCGGCCACTGCACTCCAGTCTGGGTGACAAAGTGAGACTCCAACTCAAAAAAAAAAAAAAAAAAAAAAAGAAAAGAAACAAGACAAGGATGCAAACTCTCACCACTCCTGTTTAACACAGTACTGGAAGTCCTAGCTAGAGAATCAGACAAGAGAACCAAATAGGAAAAGAGGAAGTTAAGTTATCCCTCTGCAGACAACATGATTCTATACCTCAAAAACCCAAGAGAATCTGTCAAAACCTCCTTGCACTGATAAAGGACTTTGCCAAAGTCTCAGGGTATAAAATAAATGTGCAAAAGTCAGTCGCATTTCTATACACCAACAATAAACAATCAGAGACCCAAATAAAAAGCACAATCCCACTCACAATTGCAAATAAAAGAAGTACCTTGGCATCTTCCTAACCAGACAAGTGAAAGACCTTTTCAATGAAAACTACAAAACACTGCTCAAAGAAATCAAGGATGACACAAACAAATGGAAAAATATTTCATGCTCATGGATTGGAGGAATCAACATTGTTAAGATGTCCATCCTACCCAAGGCAATCTACAGATTTAAGGCAATACCCATTAAATTACCAGCAGCATTCTTCTTAGACCTGGAAACGACAATACAGGAATTCATATGGAAACATAAATGACCATGACTCACCAAAACAATCCTCAGCAAAAAACAAAAAACAAACCAAGCAGGAGGCATCATGCTCCCAAACTTTAAGCTGTATTATAAAGCTACAATAAAAACAGCCTGGTATTGGTACAAGAACAGGCATATAGACCAATGGAACAGGATAGAGATTCCAGAAGCAAAACATCAATTTCTCAACCAACTCATCTTCGATAAAGCCTCTATCATCAACTACTGGAAAGAGGAAAACCTATTCAGTAAAGAGTGCTGGGAAAACTGGCTGACCACATGGAGAAGATGAAAACAAGGCCCTTATCTCTCCCTATACACACCAACTCATCTTCGATAAAGCCTCTATCATCAACTAGTGGGAAGAGGAAAACCTATTCAGTAAAGAGTGCTGGGAAAACTGGCTGACCACATGGAGAAGATTAAAACAAGGCCCTTATCTCTCCCCATATACAAAAATCAACTCTAAATGGATTAAAGACCTAAATGTAAAACCTCAAAGTATAAGAACCTTAGAAAACGCAGAAGATACCCTCTCGGAAGTTGGAACTGGCAACCAATTCCTGATCAAAATCTCAAGTGCCCAGGTCATAAGAGGTAAGATAGACAAGTGGAACCTCATCAAACTGACAAGCTTCTGCAAAGCCAAAGAAATCATTGAGAGAGTGGGGAGACAGCCCATAGACTGGAAAAAAATATTTGCCAACTATATATCTGACAAAGGCCTAACATCTAGAATCTACAAGTAACTCAAAAGTGCCAAAAAGAAAAAAAACAAACAGCCCCATTACAAAGTGGGCAAAAGATATGAATAGATACTTCTCAGCAGAAGACATACGAGCAGCCAGCAGATATACGAAAAAAATGCTCAGCTTCACTAGTCAAAGAAATGCAAATTAAAACCATACTGAGATACCACCTAACTCCAGTCAGGATGGCCATCATCAATAACTCAAACAACAAATACAGGAAAAGAGGATGCAGAGAGGATGCAAAGAGGACGCAGAGAGGATGCAGAGGATACACTGTTGGTGGGAGTGTAAACTAGTACAGTCTCTGTGGAAAACAGTGTGGTGATTCCTAAAAGACCTAAAAATTGACCTTCCATATGACCCGCAATCCCCCTACTGGGAATATACCTTGTGGAACTCAAATCACTCTATGAGAAAGATACCTGCACATGTATGTTTATTGCAGTGTTATTCACAATAGCAAAAACATGGAACCAATTTTGCTGCCCATCAAAAGAAGACTGGATTAAAAAAATGTGGTATCTAAACACAATGGAATATTACGCAGCCATAAAGAAGGACAAAATTATGAACTTCGCAGTAACTTGGGTGGACTTAGAGTCTATAATACTGAGTGATCTATCACAAAAACAAAGAACTAAGTATCACATGTTTTCACTCATAAGCAGACCTTGAACAATTATTGTAAAACTATAAGAAAAGATTGGCAGTAGTGGAAAACTGCCAAGGAGGGGCGGGATTAGCAGTAGTGGGAATCTGCTGGGGGAGGGGAGGTACACCTCATCAACAAGGGTACCTGCATAATGACCATTTGTATACCTAACCCTGAATTGTACCATATATCTTTAAAATTAAAAATTAAAAAAAGGAAGAGGACTGGATTAAAAAATGTGTACATATACGCGATGGAATATTATGCAGCCATAAAGAAGGATAAAATTATGAACTTCACAGCAGCTGAGATGGACTTAGAGTCTATAATAATGACTGACCTATCACAGAAATGAAGAACTAGTATCACACATTCTCACTCATAAGCAGACCTCGAACAATTATTATAATACTATAAGAAAGTGATTGGCAGTAGTAGGAAAGTGCCGGGGGGGGGGGG
>NW_007253826.1:66386-113244 GCF_000164805.1 Carlito syrichta | reverse complement strand
GGGGGGGGGGGGGGGGGGGGGGGACACACCTCATCAACAAGGGTACCTGCATAATGACCATTTCTATACCTAACCCTGAATTGTACCCCACATAGTTAAAATTTTTTAAAAATTAAAAAAAAAAAAAAGAATTCCAGGCCAGGTGCAACAGCTCACACCTATAATCTCAGCACTTTGGGAGACCAAGGTGGAAGGACAGCTTGAGGTCAGGAGTTTGAGACTTGGCAACATAGCAAGACCTCATCTCTACAAAAAAATTTAAAAATTACCTCGGTATGGCAGTGTGTGCCTACAGTCCCAGCTACTCAGAAGGCAGCGACAGGAGGATCATGTGAGCTCAGGAGTGGAGGCAGCATTGAGTCATTATCATGCCACTACACTCCAGACTAGATGACAAAGTGAGCCCCAACTCAAAAAAAAAAAAAAAAAAAAGCCAAAGGATAGGTTAGAAATTCAGGACACTATGATACATTTGCTCCTCACACCTGTCCTAAGTATCTGTTCCCCCTCCTCCTCCCACCACCCTGCCTTGGATGGGAGGGGGAGAACAACTATAAAACACAAAATAATTTTATTTTGAGGAACTATATTTAGTATAGACTGTTTACTATAAGCCAAAGGTAACATATATAATCAAAACATTTGACTTACTGAGGAAATTCAAGTAATTTTATTATGTAGTAATTGGGATCCACAGTAGGAGCCTACACAGAAGGCAGCCTATTTTATTTGCATAGGGGCTAAAGGAAGCTCAAAAGACAGAAAAAAAATGACTGGATTTTTATAAGCTTGATAACTAACCCTCATGACTAAGACCCCAATCAGAAGAAACATGGTACAACAGGATGGGGTGTTGGGTGAAGGGAGGGTAATGACTGAAGTAGAAAATGTAGCAAGAGTGTTTATATCCAATAACTAGTTGAGAAACTCCTTCATCTGCTAGATAGAGTCATTATCACATCATTCAGAACAGAGGAACCAAATTCTATAACTCTCTCTGGTGACATGGTTGCCCTGTTAAAGTTACTTCATAAAAGTAACAAAGATCTCGCTCTCAATCATCTCCTACACTAGTTTAAACCAATAGGGTTGGGGTATGTGGGTATATTGGTACAGAGACTGGTTGCTGTAACCTACTACATGGCCTGGTTTAGAGTCAGCAAAGATGGTAGAAAATATTTAGTTGTTTTTATAAAAGAGAATTTCAAGTCAATCTAAATCAATTTGTATGAAAAAAGCAGGTGGAAAACAAGACCCCTACCTATCATCATATATAAAAATCAGCTCTAAATGGATTAAAGACCTAAATGTAAAACCTCAAACTATTAGAACCTTAGAAAATGTAGGAGGCACCCTTATGGAAATTGGAACTGGAAGTCAATTCCTGATCAACGCCTCAAATGCCCATGCCATAAGAGATAAGATTGACAAGTGGGACCTCATCAAACTGAAAAGCTTCTGCAAAGCAAAAGAAACCATCAAGAGAGTGGGGAGACAGCCCACTGAACAAGAAAAAGTATTTGCCAACTGTATATCTAACAAAGGCCTAATATCTAGGATCTACAAGGAATTCAAATGTGCCAAAAGGAAAAAAAACAAACAGCTCTATTATAAAGTGGGCAAAAGATATGAATAGACACTTCTCAAAAGAAGACATATGAGCAGCCAACAGATACATGAAAAAATGCTCAGTCTCACTAATCATCAAAGAAATGCAAATTAAAATCACACTGACATATCAACTAACTCCAGTCAGGATGGCCATCATCAATAACTCAAAAAACAACATATGCTGGAGAGGATGTAGGGAAATGGGACTACAATAATGTTGCAATAAACATGCATGTGCAGGTATCTTTTTCATAGAGTGATTTGAGTTCATCCAGGTATATTCTCAGAAGGGGGACTGCTGGGTCATATGGAAGGTCAATTTTTAGATCTTTTAGGAATCTCCAAGAAACAAAGAACTGAGAGCCACATGTTCTCACTCCTAAGCAGACTCTGAACAATTATCATAATACTCTAAGAAAGGGATTGGCAGTAGTGGGAAACTGCCAGGGGTGGGGGGCATACTTCATCAATAAGGGTAATTGATCTCAAACCTGGCAAAGTGAGGCCCAAACTTTACCTGTACAATGACCATTCGATATCTAATCCTAAATTGTACCCCACATCCTTAAAATAAAAATAAAAATAAAGCAAGTGGGAATCATTCAGGTCCAGACTCTTTGAGGACTGTATCTAAGAATAGGTCATATAGTGGTTTTGGTAGGAGTACAGGTAGAAGGTAAAGGGGTAAGTGTCCAATTACCAGTTGAGAAAGTATCTCCATCAATTACAAGAAATAGGCAATGTGTGCAATGGACTTTGAGACAATACTACGTAGAAAAACAAGCATGTCAAAATGTCTGGGTAACAATACCAGCTTAGATCACCACAAATGGTTGATCTAAGAGATGGTTCCATTCATCAGTTTATCCAGCTATACAGTCTCCCTGTACAATAACAAAATAATTCATTTGCCTTCATAAATTATGGAACTGAGAGCTTAATTTATATTAAACATTTTTATGTGAATGTGATAGTATGAAGGGTTCTATCGTAGGCTCTCAGCTGTTAACAATTTGTAACTTGCACTATTTTATATTGCTTGGCAAAAACAAACAAACAAACAAACAAACAAGATACCTATCCAAATACTCAGGCTACTATCCTTCTTTGTTTGCATTTGTAGCATTAAACCTCTCTCTTCACATTCTTTTGTAAATAGCTTGAAATCCATATCCCTACCATGATGCTCGCATTTGAAGATTTATACTTAAGGCTTTAAAGTACAACTAATCCCACAGACATTGCCAGAACAACCATTAAGAAATAAATTGTACCTATACCTGGAAAACCCAAGGAAATCTGTTAAAACCTCCTTGCACTGATAAAGGACTTGGGAAGTCTAAGGGTATAAAATCTACATGCAAAAGACAATTGCATTTTTATACACTAACAACAAACAGAGAATCACATAAAAAGTACAATCCCATTCACAATAGTCACACATACACACAAAATGAAATATCTTGGCATCTTCCTAACCAGAGAAATGAAAGACCTTTACAACAAAAACTACAAAGCAATGCTCAAAGAAATCAAAGAAGACACAAACAAATAGAAAAACATTGCATACTCATGGACTGGAAGAATCAACATTGTTAAGATGTTCATCCACCCTTTGGAGGATGGCGACCCAGTCTGCAGACACAATCCCAGGAGCAGGAGCTGCCATTTCTTCTCTTCCACTTCCTATTGCAACCAATAAAAGCTGTACCTACCGTTAAAAAAGATGTCCATCCTACCCAAGGCAATCTACAGATTCAACACAATACTCATTAAATTACCATCATTCTTCTCAGACCTGGAAACAACAACACAGAAATTCATAAGGCAACAAAAAAATGACTATAAATAGCCAAAAAAGTCTCAGCAAAAGAAACAAAGCAAGAGGTATCACACTCCCAGACTTTAAATCTTACTATAAGGCTACAATAATCAAAACTGCTTGGTACTGGTACAAGAACAGGGATATAGAACAATGGAACAGAGATTCTGGAAGCAAAATCTCAATTTCTCAATGAGCTAATCTTCGACAAAGCCTCCACCAACAACCAGCTGGGGAGAGGAGAACCTATTCAGTAAATGGTGCTGGGGAAACTGGCTGACTACATGCTGAAGAATGAAACAGGACCCCTACCTATCACCATACACAAAAATCAACTCCAAATGGATCAAAGACCTAAATTATAAGAATCTTAGGCTCTTTTTGTCTTAATCACTGACATACCATCAGACTGAGGAAGACCCGGAAACTTCGAGGCCACGTGAGCCAAGGCCACGGTCACATCGGCAAGCACCTGGGAGGCCATGGTAATGTTGGTGGCATGCATCACCACAGGATCAACTTCGACAAATATCACCCAGGTTACTTTGGGAAAGTTGGTATGAGGCATTGCCACTTAAAGAGGAACCAGAGCTTCTGCCCAACTGTCAACCTTGATAAATTGTGGACTTTGGTCAGTGAGCAGATACGGGTGAATGCTGCTAAAAACAAGACTGGAAATGCTCCCATCATTGACGTGGTTCGATTGGGCTACTACAAAATTCTGAGAAAGGAAAAGCTCCCAAAGAAGCCTGTCATGGTGAAGTCCAAATTCTTCAGTAGAAAAGCTGAGAAGATTAAGTGTGTGAGGGGAGTCTGTGTCTTGGTGGCTTGAAGCCACAAGGAGGGAGGTTCATTAAATGCTAACAAATGCTTTATTTTTTTAAAAAAAGAATCTTAGAAAACACAGGAGACACCCTTACAGAAATTGGAATAGGCAACCAATTCCTGAGCAAAACCCCAGGTGGCCATAACGTAAGAGATAAGATTGACAAGGGGGATCTCATCAAATTGAAAAGCTTCTGCAAAGCAAAAAAACAAAACAACAACAAAAAATCAATAGAGGAGACAGTCCAAAGAATGGGAAAAAATATTTGCCAACTATATATCTGACAAAATGCCCTAACATCCAGGATCTACAAGGAACGAAAATGTGCTGAAAGGAAAAAAATGGGGGGGGGGAGGCACACATCAACAAGGGTACCTGCATAATGAACATTTTTATACCTGACTCTGAACTGCACCCCACATCTTTAAAATAAAAAAATTTAAAACTAAAAAAAATGGGCAAAGGACATGAATAGACACTTTTCAAAAGAAGACATAGAAGCAGCCAACAGACACATGAAAAATGCTCAGTCTCACTAATCATCAGAGAAATGCAAATCAAAATCACATTGAGATACCACTTAGCTCCAGTAAGAATGGCCATCATTAATAAAAGAAAAAGCAACAGATGCTGTCAAGGATGCGGAGAAAGGGAATGCTTTTACACTGTTGGTGGGAGTGCAAACTAACTCAACCTCTATGGAAAACAGTATGGCAATTTCTAAAAGAACTAGAAATGACCTTCCATATGATCCATTCTCCTTCTGGGAATATACCCAGAGGAGCTCAAATTATTCTACAAAACAAAAATACCTGCACATACATGTTTATTGCAGCACTATTCACAATAGCAAAACATGGAATCAACCATGCTGTCCATTGAAAGTGGATTGGATAAAAAAAATGTGGTACATACACATAGTGGAATATTACACAGCTATAAAGAAGGACAAAATTATGAACTTTGCAGCAACTTGGGTGGATTTAGAATCTATCTTACTCAGTGATCTATCACAGAAACGAAGAACTGAGTACTACATGTTCTCACTCGTAAGTGGACCCTGAACACCTATCATAATACTACAAAAAAGGGATTGACTATAGTGGGACACTGCCCCGGTGGGGAGGGGGCGCATAACATCATTAAGGGTGCCTGATCCTAATCAGGAGAAGTAAGGTCCAGTGGGAGGCCCAAAACTTCACCTGTACCTAAACCACTTTATATATGCAACTCTGACTTGTACCCCACAATTTTAACATAAAATAAAACAAATTGTAGTCCAAGAAGATTACTTTTTCTCCTCAAAAACAATAAGCAAAATGAGAAAGTTTAGATATTTATCATGCTGCTAAATGTAACCATAATTTGTATATGACACAAGACAACCACAAAAAAGGGGATATACTTAAATCTAGTCATTTACTTTGGTAGTAAGATCCTAATTCAACTAAGAAAAATAAACTCAGGCAAAATTTCATTTATTTTCTTGGATGAATTAATCATTTAGGAAATATTTATTGAGCACTACTACTATGTGCTAGGCACTATTTCTTAGATACTGAGGATGCAGTAGTAAGTAAGGTAGATAGGTCCTACCCTCAAGGAGCTTATAGTAGAGTGAGGTATGCAATAAATAAATAGGCAAAGAAAATAATTTCTTCCTATGATAGTGCTATAAAATAACTAAAATGTGATTTTGAAATCACAGGGTTGTACATCAGAGTGGAGGAGAGCAGAGTAACCACTTCAGATAGTATGGGTAAAAAAGACCTGAGGAGATGACATTTTAACTGAAACTGGAAGAAAAGTAACCAACAGATTCCAGAGAAACCACCTAAGAATTTTAAACAGGGAAATGACATGATTCTTAAGCATTTACCATGATTTTGGGGAAAATCTATCTGGGCTTAAGACCATTTTTTTCCCACTCATTTTTTTCTTTGAGTCTAAAGTGCTCCTTCTTACCTCACTCTACTTTCTATCAGCACCCTAAATCCCAATTCTAGATGAACCTCACTGCTTGTCCTTTGTACATTCACCCAGAGTTGCTGAATGTTGCTGTCCAAAAAATCACACAACTGTGCAAATTGACACTAATACATTAATTATAGCTATCAACTTCAAATAGACCCTCAGTTCCCCAGATAATTCTAATGTTTTCCATATTCAGTTCTCTATCTTATTCCACAGGGCCTATTTCAAACACTCTCCAGTACCCTCAAACCTCTAAGCCCTCAACCTCCTATCTCACTTGCAACAAACGATATTACCTCACAATTCATAAAGAAACAGAAGCCCCCCACATTCTGCTTCTTAAACCTTTTAACTTTTCTTCGGCCCCAGTTCTCCTTTACATTTTCTTCTTGTTTAAGTAGAATAGATGTTTCCTTCCTAGTAAGGATAATCCTTCCACCTCTGCTCTGAATCCCATCCCCTTTCATCTTAACTCTTTGGATTATTTCCTTTCATATAGTAGTCAGCTTTCCTTATTTACTGGCTTTTATCAACAGTCTTCTCTGTAGGTTCTTATTCCTCTGCCTATCACTTTAATATTCCTCAAGATTCTATCCTAAACTGTTTTCTCCTATTGTCCTCTCTCTCATAATCCCAAGGCTCCAATGACCATAAATCTAGCCCAAACCCACATAACCAACTTCATCACCACTCGGATTTTCCACAGAGACTTAAATTTAATATGTCTAAAACCCAACTCTTCTTTTTTACCCCCATTTATATATCTGCTCACTTATAGGTAGGGATCACTCTTGATGCTTCTTTTTTCCTTATTTCCCTCATACAGTCACCCCATCAACTCTCTCTCATACCTAACCTCTTCTTTCCATTCCCCTTGCCACTAACCTAGTCCAGACAGTGATTATTACTTGCTTGGATTACTGCACTACTCTTCTAACTGGTATCCTTGACTCTGGTTTTGCTTCCCTCTATTCTCCTAACCTCACTTTCTAAAATGAAAACCTGATAATATCAGTTTCTTGCTTAAAACCCCTTTCTCTTAGAACCAAGTCCAAAATCCCTAAAGGGACTTATATAACAGTTACAAATGCCTGATCCTTCTCTAGCATTCTTTCATATCACTTCTCCCCTAAAACTCAATGCTCCAGCTTACCCAACATTTTTCAGTTCCCCCAAAACTCTATCTTTATCTTGCTTCCAAGGCCACCACACAAGGTATTTCTTCTCTTGAAAAGTTCTCTCTCTTGCATCCCTTTCCCTGGCTGATGCAGACTAATTCTTCAAGACTTAGTTAAATGTCACTCTTTCGAGAAGCTATACCAAAACCCTAGATAAGGTTAGTTCTCTCTCCTAAGTGCTTCCATTGTATCCTGCACTTTTACTACCATGGAACTTCTTATACTTTTGTATTTTTTTTAACCATCAGTTTTCAGCCTTACCATCCCACCAGCATTAAACTATAAGGTCTATGTGGGCAAAGGCTTTGTCCTGCTCATGACTGTAATTGGGAAGTTATTCTACATTTCTATTTCCCTTACTTTTTATGTCCAATCTACCAACTCTTAAATATTTCTTAAATCCATTCCTCCTTCTCCACCCCTAATTTCACATCTCTAGTTAAATTATTCATTATCTTTTGTGGAAACAACAGTAAAAGATTTCAAATTGGTCTTCTTGCCACCAGGCTCTTCCTCCTCAAATCCAATCTCCACAAAGGCACAAAGGCACAATTTATTTAAAACACTAATCTTATCTTTTATTCCCTAGCTTAAATGATATTCATGTTTAGAATTAATAGAAATATATTGAATTGTACACTTTATTTTATTTATTTACTTTTTTTGAGTTGGAGTCTCACTCTGTCGCCCAGACTGGAGTGCAGTGGCTGCTCCCGGCCACCGCAGCCTCAACCTGATGGGCTCCGGCGATCTTTCTGCCTCAGTCTTCCAAGTATCTGGAACTACAGGCGCGCACTACCACGCCCAGTTGATTTTTGATTTATTGTAGAGATGAGGTCTCGCCAAGTTGCCCAGGTGGGTCTCGAAGCCGTGGGCTTAGGCAATCCACTTACCTCAGCCTCTAAAGGTGCGGGATTACAGGCTGAGCCACCGAGCCCAGCCTGAATTGTACACTTTAAATGGGTGAACTTCATGGTATATAAATTATATCTCAATAAAGATGTCAAAAATTAATAAGAATAATACAATATATTGTATATCTATATTTTGAAATTAAAATCCTATGTACAATTTCTTGTCAGCTAAATTGCTAAGTATTTTTCTTGTGAATGGTCAAGTGAAACTGATAAAAGCTGTGCCTTGTTTACCTTGCAGCTTTGCATACTCTTATACCCAACATACAGAGGATATTCTCGACCCCAGGGGTTGTGAACCAAAAGCTTTGAGGATAACCCAAATTCCTTAGCATGTAAGAGACAGCCTTCAGTTCATGACACATACTGAAAATCAATTATATACCAAGTGCTGTGCTGTAATATAAAGGTGACAAAACATGTTTCAACTCTTGAGCAGCTTACGTCCTTCTCCATCAAAATATGGTCTCAACCCTTAATTCTCATTCCCCATAACTGCCCTATCACCTCTGACTGCTCTATGCTCCAATTACACTATTCTATTTAGCATACCTCCAAAACACTGTGTTCTTTACAGATACTGCTCTATGACACCATCCCCGCTCCCTCAGGCAATAATCACTTCTCTGTGTTTCCAAAGAACTTTTTCAAAAAGTACTTGTCACATATTTCTTTATGAATCTATCTTCTCTATTAGAGGGCAGCCTTAATAACTTGGGATAGTCATCTCTGTATTGCAAGCACCTGGAATGAAGTAATACCCAACAAAGTGCATGCTGAATGGATAGATAAATGGAGAGGTGAGTGAAAAAGCAATGATAGTTCAACTTCACTAAAATATATCATCTGCCCCCCCCAAATATTCTTACCCTAAATATTCCTAAGAAAGACCCTCTTAAGTCTCCTGGTATATTTCCTGTTACTATTCTCAAATGCAAAAGCACTTTGTATTTATTCTTGGTTGTGTGAACCTCTTTATTTCTGTCTTGAGTAACATATGATAATTTATAAATTATTACTATGATAGTATTTTTGTGTACATATTGCTTTTTTTTTTTTTTTGAGTCACTGTCTCACTTTCTCGCCCAGGCTGGCGTGCGGTGGCATGATAATCTCCACTGTAGCCTTGACCTGTTGGGCTCAGGCAATCCTTCTGCCTAAGGCTTCCAAGTAGCCAGAACTACAGGCACACGCCAGCACACCTGGCTAATTTTTTGACTTATTGTAAGACAGGTCTCACCAATTTGCCCCGGCTGGTCTCTAACCCCTGGACTCAGGCAGTCCTCTCGCCTCTGTTTCCCAAAGTGCTAGGATTACAGGTGTGAGCCACCATGCCCGGCCCATGTTACTTTTTAAAGCTGACTTATCTGCAGCCACATAGGCTTTTCTGCCTTTTCTTTATCACAAGTTCATTTGCAATTGCAGACCTTTCTCTCCCTATTGAGCCTTTCAAGTTTCTCACTACAACATCAAATTTTTCTTTTCTATGGTAAATAAATCTATATTCTATTATCATATCTTCCAACTAGTCAGAAAAATCTATAAAATTGCCTCACACAATTTTTTCATCCTTCTTTTTACCAAGCTTTTACTCTCATATATATCAATTTCCTTGACAGTAGATATATTGATATATAGCAGTTCCTATTCCTTCCTTCTTATGTTTCCTTTAAACAAGGTCCACTCCAACACTGTCATATTCTGACCATAAATAGATTAGCCAATATTGAGTGCTTCCTATAGTTCAATCAATTTGCATATATCATCTCATTTAATCCTCATGGCAACATTAGGAGGAAGGCATCATTATTGTTAGATATTTTATACTTTATAGATAGGAAACAGATTTAGAGGGTTAAAGTACTCACCTGAGACTACACATACCTTTTTAGTATTCAGAGTTAACTGTTTCCCATCTACAAACTATAAAATATCTAAAATTCTAAAACTGAACATGAATAATCCATTAACAGAGTTAATTTAGACTTAAATAACCTTGAGTATTCATGTATAAAAATGTGGAAGAAAGAGAAATCATATAAATATGATAATATATATACACTGAAGAAAAGTATTTTCACTCTATAGTGACTCAGAGAATATTATAAATCAAATATTTTGATGTCTTCTGTAATTAAGTGCTCCCTAATCTATGCTCAAATAGGGTTTTTTTTTCCTACAATAGCTCCAATGATATTAAACTTTAGTTAGTCACGTGGGTGGCTTGAGATGACCAAACTAGAGTGTCTCTTACTCACTTTTTTACCTCTAGCACCTAGAATTCATTAAGCACTTAATTTCTACAATGATACCTACTGGCTGCCAGCTCAAAGTTATACCTTATAACTTTCAAGACCTCTGATCTAAGCTTATTTTATTATATCCCTTATATAATCCTCTGCTCCAGTTAAGAAAGAATGATCATCTTATTAGTACCTCTCTCTTCTCTCTAAAAACAGACTAACTCATTTTTATCTTTGTGATTACACTAAAATAACCCTTGTTTTCCTGTGTCTACCCAAATTCCATTCATCTCCCTTGATCAGTTTAAATCTCATTAGCTCCAAGGTATCTTTCTTAATTATTTCAAAATACAATGATTTAACCCTTTGCTAACTTGTCTGGCACTTATTATCTGTAGTACACAATCAAATAATTGCATTCTGTCTGATTTATTAACTGTACTTAATAGTTTTAACTAATATCAGTGTATGAGGTTGATAACCAGAGAAACAGTATTACCAAGTGTTATGGAAAACAAGCTCTGGAATTAGATCTGGGCTCAAATGATGACTTTGGCATTTAGCAACTATGAGTCTGGAGAAAGCTGTTTGACCTTTCAGTACTTCAGCTTCTTTCTATGCAAAATGGTGATAATTATCTATATTTCATATCATTATTGTGAGGATTAAATAAATATATGTAAAACACGTAGACTAGTGCTTAACATATATTAAACACTAGTAACTTCTACTTATGAGAAGATGCAGTAGATGTACTTTTTCCTATTCTTCCCATGAAGTGTGTGTGTATACACACACACACACACACACACACACACATATATATATATATATATATTTTTTTTTTTTTTTTGAGGTGGAGTCACACTCTGTCACCCAGACTGCAGTGAAGTGGCCGCTCCCGGCCACCACAGCCTCAACCTGCTGGGCTCCAGTGATCCTTTGGCCTCAGCCTTTCAAGCAGCTGGAACTACAGGCACACACTACCACGCCTGGCTCATTTTGATTTATTGTAGAGATGAGGTCTCACCAAGTTGCTCAGGCGGGTCTCGAACCCGCGGGCTCAGGCAATCCACTCACCTCAGCCTCCCAAAGGTGTGGGATTACAGGCTGAGACACTGAGCCCAGCTATGAAGTATATTTTTAAAACCCTGAATATTATACATAAAACAAATGTAAGAAGACTCTGAAAGGTGGAGAGCAGAAGGCAGAAGGCAGAAAGTCAGAACCCAAGCAATGACAAAGTGGTGAGTTCCCTGGGTTTTCTTTTTGCCTCATATAGCTCAGGCTTGGAGGTGAAGATTGCAACCCAGAAATGCCAAAAGATACAAGCAAAAAAAAAGAGCTCCAATAAAAGCCTTCTCTCTCTAGCCAAAGGATCAGGAAAAGGACAGCCTAGTAAAGCAAAACACTTTTAGACAATAACAGCTCTACTCTACACAAACAGTAGAGAGCACCATAACCATACCACCACAATGCCAGCAAAGGCTGAGTGGGGAGCCTTCCACATCAGATGAAGTGGTGTCAGATGAAGCCAAGTAAAGAATCAGGACTTTCACAACCCAGTGGTAATGAGGCCACCACCCTTCTACCCTGGTATTAGTACAGGCCATGCAAGGAGCAGTAATGGAGGATTCTTAATCCTCTAAGCTAGCATGAAGGAAACCAAGTGGAGAACCAGGACTTCTACCTCCACCTGGTTGTAACAAAGCAGCTCCCTTCCTACCTCTGCCTCAACAGTGTCAGTGGAAGCCAGTTAAAACAAAAATTTAAATAAAATCCAGAGTTTTATAATGCCCCAAATTTCCAGGTTTCAACTGAAAATCAATCATCATATTAAGAACTGGGAAAATTTCAGTTTGAATTAAAAAACATAATTAGTAAATAACCAACCAAAATGGTAGGGATGTTAGAATTATTTAACAAAGATTTTAAAGGGCTATTATAAAAATGCCTCAGTGAGCAATTATAAATGCCTTGAAACAAATGAAAAAATAGAAACTCTCAACAAAGAAATAGAAGATGTAAAGAAGAATAAAGTGGAAATTTTAGAACTGAAAAATATTACAACCAAAATTTTAAAACTCAATGAATGGACTCAACAGAAAAATAGATGCAATAGAGAAAAAAAATCAGTGAATGTGAAAACAGAATAATAAAAATTACCCAATATGAAAAAAAGAGAGAAAATACACTAAAACAAAACTCAACACTAGAGTCTCAGGGGCCTGTCAAACTATAACAAAAGATCTAATGTCAATGGAGCCCCAGAAGGAGGAAAAAAAGGGCAAGGCTGAAAAAGTTCTTGAAATAATGTCTGAAAACTCCCCAAATTTGGTAAAGCACATAAACCTACAGATTCAAGAAGCTGAGTAAACCCCAAACTGAATAAACCCAAAGAAATCCACTTCAAGATACATCTAAAGATAAACAACCACAACAAAACCCAAACCTTAAAAACAGCAAGAGAAACGACACCTCACCTATAGAAGAAAAATAATTCAAATGACAGCAGATTTTGCATCAGAAACCACAGAGGCCAGAGGAAGTAACACATTTTCAAGTGATGAAAGAAAACAACTATAAACCTCACATCCTATATCCAGTAAAAAAGTCTTACAGAAATGAAGGGGAAATAAAAATATTCTCAGATGAAGTAAAATGAAGGAAATCTGTTGCCTATCCTAAAAGAGTGGCTAAAGTTAAGTTCTCTAAACAGAAAGAAAATGATTAAAAGAAAAAAAAAAGCCTCAGGTCACAAAGACAAAAGGCAGTAAGCAAAAAATTTGGGTAAATGAAATAGGCTTCTTCGTCTGTTGCATTTTCTATATTATGTTTGACACTTGAAGAAAAAAATTATAACACTATCTTATCTGCTTGTAAATTTACATACTGAAAATATTTAAGACAATTATAAACATAGAAAATAAAGATATGTAAAGAAAAGTGAAGTTTCTATACTTCACTTGAAGTGGCAAAATATTGACTTCAGTAGACAATGATTAAGTTATGTATATATATAATACCTAGAGCAGCTATTATAAAAATTGTACTAAGAGACACACTCAAAAATATTATAGAAAGATCAAAATCAAATTCTGAACAAAGTCCAAGTAACCCACAAAAAAGAAAGGCAAAAGAAAACAGAGAAGCAGAAAACAAAAAATAAAATGAAACATTTATGTCAAAATATACATTAAACGTAAATGGTCTAAATACACCAACTAAAAGATAGAGATTGGTAGAATCCTGTCTAGAAGGAACTCACTTCATATATAACAATATAGGTTAATTAATTGTAAAAGGAAGGAAAAGGGTATATCATGAAAACATTAATCAAAAGAAAACAGGAAGAGCCATATTATCAGATTAAGTAGACCTTACAGCAAATAAAATGACCAGAAACAGAGACGTTCATTACATAATGATAAAAGGGCCAATTCACCCAGAAGCCACAACAATCCTAAATTTGTATGAACCAAACAACATTATACAAAATATATAAAGCAAAACCTGACTGACCCACAAGAAGACATAGACAAATCCACAATACAGTTATACCTCTCTCAGCAGTTGACAGAAAATCAACAAGGATATAGAAGATTCAACAATATAATCAACTAAGAAAATTCAATAGACATTTATAAAAAATGCCATCCAACATCAGAATAAAACATTTTTTTCCCACATGCTCATGAAGCATATGCCAAAATACACAATTTCCAGGTAACGAGGCAAATTTCAACAAAATTAAAAGAGTTAAAATATACAAAGTGTGTTCTATGACCACATCTTTTAAAACTCAAATTAGAAATAAGCAATAGAAAGATAACAGAAAAATCGTCAAACACTTGGAAACTAAACAATATATATATATTTTTTGAGTTGGAGTCTCACTCCGTCGTCCAGACTAGAGTGCAGTGGCACACTCCTGGCCACCGCAGTCTCAACCTACTGGGTTCTGGTGATCACTTCTGCCTCAGCCTTCCAAGTAGCCGGAACTACAGGTGCACTACCACGCCTGGCTAATTTTTTTGATTTTTATTGTAGAGATGAGGTCTCGCCAAGTTGCCAGGGCAGGTCTTGGACCCGCGGGCTTAGGCAATCCACATGCCTCGGCCTCCCAAAGCGCTGGAATTACAGGCTGAGCCACCGAGCCCAGCCAACAACATACTTTTAAATAATCTATGAGTCAAAGAAGTCTCAAGGAAATTTAAAAATATATATTAAGCTGGAAAAAAATGAAAATATAACATATGAAATGTTGTGGAATGCAGCTAAAGCAATGCTAAGAGATAAATTTGTAACATGAAATGCTTACATTAAAAAAAAATACCAGGAGTAATGGCTCACACCTGTAATTCAATGCTTTGGGATTCTGAAGTGGGAGGACTGTTTGAGGCCAGGAATTTGAGACCTGTCTGGGCAACACAGCAAAGCCCTATACGTAGGTAGGTAGGTAGGTAGGTAGGTAGGTAGGTAGGTAGGAAGGAAAGTAGGAAGGAAGGAAAAAAAGACAGAGAAAGAAATGAACAAACAGGAAGATGGAAAAAAAGGTAAAAAGACAGAAAGAAAGAGAGAGGCAGGCAGAAAGAAATTCTTTAAAAAAGAGGAAAAGTCTCAAATTAACATAACTTTCCACCTCAAAAATCTAGAAAAAGCGAAGCAAAATAAACCCAAAGAAAGCAGAAGGAAGGTATTAATAAAGATAAAATCAGAAAACAATGAAACTGAAACAAAAAAAAAAAAGAAAAAATTGATAAAACAAAAATCTGGATCACTGAAAAAAATAAAATTAATAAACCTCTAGTAAGAATGACAAAGAAAAAAAAAGAGGAGACACAATACCAATATGAAAAATCAAACAGGGAATATCAGTACAGACTCTGAAGACATCAAATGAATAACAAGGAAATACTATGAGCAACTCTACACACACAAATTTTACAGCATATATGAAAAGGAAAAAAGTAGTTCTTCAAAAAGCACAAACTACCACAATTCACCCAATAAGAAAAAGATTAACTGAGATAGCCAAAAAACTATTAAGGAAATTGAATTCATAATTTTAAAACTCAAAAGGAAATCATGCCCAAATGGTTTTACTGGAGAATTCTACCAAATGTTGAAAAATAAATTAATATCTGCATAATAAACACTGGTATACCTAACCCTGAATTGTACCCCACATCTTTAAAATAAAAAATAAAAAATAAATAAATAAAATTAAATTTAAAAAGAAAAATAAATTAACAATTCTTACAATTTCTTATAAAAATGTAAGAGAAAAGAAGGTTTCCCAAATCATTTTTTAAAAAATTTCTTTAAGAGATGGGGTCTTACTCTATCACCCACGCTGTAGTGCAGTGGTGTGATCATAGGTGCAGTGGTGTGATAAAAGGGCCAATCACTACATCCTGGAACTTTTGGGCTAAAGCATTCCTCTTGTCTCAGCCTCCAAAGCCATTGGGATTACAGGTGTGAACCACAGCACCTGGCCTGAAATACTGTACTTTTACTTTTTTTTTTTTTTTTTTTTAGTTGGAGTCTCACTCTCGCCCAGACTGGAGTGCAGTGGCCGCTCCTGGCCACCACAGCCTCGACCAGCTGGGCTCCGGCGATCCTTCCGCCTCAGCCTTTCAAGTAGCTGGAACTACAGGTGCGCGCTACCACGCCCGGCTAATTTTTTATTTATTGTAGAGATGAGGTCTCGCCAAGTTGCCCAGGTGGGTCTCAAACCCATGGGCTCAGGCAATCCACTTACCTCAGCCTCCCAAAGGCACGGGATTACAGGCTGAGCCACCGAGCCCAGCTGTACTTTTACATATTAAAAGACATGAACATGTAGAAACCAACACTAAAAATATAAATATTATTTAGAGTCCCTAAAAAAAAAAGTTGGTGTAATCTAATAAAACATATACAGAACTTCTATGCTAGGCTCTACAAAATACTGGTGAAAGAAAATAGAGAATTAAATAAATGGAGAAACATTCCTTGTTCATGAATTGGAAGATCCAATATGGTAAAGATATCAATTCTCCACAAATGCAATTAAACATAATTCCCATAAAAATTCCAGCAAGATTTTTTTGCAGATATAGGCAAATTACTCTAAAATTTATATGGAAAGGTAAAGGAATTACAATACCTGAATCATTTCTAAAAAGAAGAATAAAATAGAAAGAAACAGTCTATACTATTTCAAAAGTTGCTATAGAGCTATTGCAATCAATACTGTGTCATATTAGAGGGAAGACAGATCAATGGAATAGAATCAAGAATCTAGAAATGGACACACATAAATATTCCCAACTAATGTTTATTTATTTATGTTCTTTTTTTCCCCTTTGAGTCAGGGTCTCACTCTGTTGTCCAAGCTGGAGTGGCACAACCATCGTTCACCATGGCGTTTAACTCCCAGCTCAAACAATCCTCCTGCCTCAGCCTCCTGAGTAGCTGGGGCTATAGGCATGTGCCATCACAGCTGGCTTTTTTTTTAAAAAAAAGCCTTTTGTGGAGACAGGGTCTCGCTATGTTTCCCAGGCTGGCCTCGAACTCCTGGGTTCAAGCGATTCTCCCACCTCTGCCTCTCAAAGTACTGAGATTATAGGTGTGAGCCACCATGTCCAGTCTGTTTGTTTTAAAGTACATTAGTTTATATCAGGGTACATTCTTTGTGTGGTGTAGGCTTATGAATTTGACAAATGCATAGTGTCATGTCAAATAATAATGTCATCTACTATTACATCATAAAGAATCATACAGTATCATACAGAATAGCTTCACTGCCATAAATATCCCATGTTCCACTTATTTATTCTTTCCCCACTACCACTTCCCAAATGTCTGGCAGCTACTAGTTTCTTTTTTTACTGTCTCCAAAGATTTGCATTTTCCAGAATGTCATATACTTAGAATCATATAGGATATACTTTCCATACTGTCTTCTTTCTCTTAGCAATATGTATCCAAAGTTACTTTGCATCTTTTCATGGCTTGAAATTTCATTTCTTTTTAGCAGTGAATAACAGTCCATTGTCTGGATATATCACAGATTATTTATCCATTCACCTACTAACAGTATTGAATCTTTCTATCCATAAATATGAAATATATATATATATGTTATCTTATTTTTTATATATATAAATTTTTTTTTGAGACAGGCTCTCTTTCTGTTGTCCAGCCTAGAGCACAGTGGCAAGATCATAGCTCTCTGTAACCTTGAATTCCTGGGATCAAGCTATCCTCCTGCCCTAGCCTCACTCCTTAGCAGCTAGGACTACAGACAGACACCACTATACCGAATAAATTATCTCCTATTTTATTTAGATCTTCTTTTATTTCTTTCATCCGAGTTTTACATTTTTCCTCATAGATCTTGTATATATTTGGTTACATTTATGTATATGTGCTTCTTTTTCTTTTTGGGGGGATACTTATGTAGATAGTGTTGTGTTTTTAATTTCAAATTCCAGTTGTTTATTGTTGACATACAGTAAAGCAAGTGACTTCTGTATATTAACTTTGTTTCCTTCAACCTTGCAATAATCCTAACCGATTTTTTACAAAGGTGCAAAAGCAATTCAATGAAGAAAAGAAAATCTTTTGAACAAATGATACAACTAAATATTCGTAGGCAAAAATAATAATAACAATAAACTGACTTTAATTGTACACCTCATACAAAAATTAACTCAAAATGAATCACAGAGTAAATACAAAATTTAAAACTATAAAATTTTTAGAAAAAAAGTCTTCAGGATCAAGGGTTAAAAGTTCTTAGACTTAATACCAGAAGCATAATCCATTAAAAAAAAAATTGTAAATTGGAGTCAATATTGTGAATTGGAGTAATAAAAATTACAAACTTTTGCTCTATTAAATAACCTATTAATAGGGATGAAAAGACAAACTACAGACTAAGAGAAAATATTTACAAACCACTTATCAAACAAAAGACTAGTATTTAGACTATATAAAGAATTCTTAAAACTCAAACAAACAAACCTCAAACAACACAATTAGCAAAGGGGAAAAAGATATGAAGAGACATTTCAACAAAAAGAATTCACAGATGGAAAATGAAAAGATGTTCAATATCATGTGCCATCAGGGAAATGCAAATTAAATCACAATGAGATATCACTACACACCTATCAGAATTGCCACAATTTAAAAAATAGCAACAAAAATACTGAGGAGAATGCAGAAAAACTGAATCACCTGTAAGTTGGTGGAAATGTAAATTGGCATAGTATTCTATAAAACAAACTGGAAGTTTCTTTAAAAACTAAACATACATGAGACCCTAAATAGACCAATAACAATCAAGGAAATCGACTATGTAATAAGAAAACTTCCTACAAAAAAAAAGCCCTGGTCCAGATGGTTTTCCAGCAGAATTCTACAAGACATTTAAGGAGGAGCTGATCCCAATCCTATTGAAGGTATTCTAGGTGATTGAAAAGATGGAACTCTCCCCAAATCATTTTATGAAGCCAACATCACATTGATACCCAAGCCAGGTAAAGATCCAACAGAGAAAGAGAACTACAGGTCAATATCTTTGATGAACATAGATGCTAAAATTCTCAACAAGATCCTAGCAAACGGAATTCAGCAATACATCTCAAAAATCATCCATCATGACCAAGTAGGCTTCATTCCTGGGATGCAAGGCTGGTTCAACATTTGTAAAACCATAAATGTTATTAAATACATCAAAAAACAAAAACCACATGATTATATCATTAGATGCAGAAAAAGCTCTTGATAAAATCCAGCACCCCTTCTTGATAAAAACCCTTGAACATCTAGGCATACGGGGAACATACCTCAAAATAGTAAAAGCCATCTACGAGAAACCCACTGCGAGCATATTCCTAAATGGACAAAAATTAGAACCATTTCCCCTGAAAACTGGAACAAGACAAGGATGCCCTCTCACCCCTCCTATTCAACATAGTATTGGAAGTCCTGGCTCGAGCAATCAGAGAAGAGAAGGCAATCAGGGGTATCCAAATAGGAAAAGAGGAAGTCAAGTTATCTCTCTTTGCAGATGACATGATTGTATACCTTGAAAACCCAAGAGATTCTGTCAAAAACCTCCTTACACTGATAAAGACCTTTGGCAAAGTCTCAGGATACAAAATAAATGTACAAAAGACAATCGCATTTCTCTACACCAATAATAAACAAACAGAAACTCAAATAAAAAACACAATTCCATTCACAAGAGCCACAAAAAAAAAGAAATACCTTGGCATCTTCCTAACCAGAGACGTGAAAGACCTTTACAAGGAAAACTACAAAACACTGCTCAAAGAAATCAAAGTTGACACAAAGAAGTGGAAAAATATCCCATGCTCATGGATTGGAAGAATCAACATTGTGAAGATGTCCATCTTATCTAAGACAATCTACAAATTCAATGCAATACCCATCAAATTACCAGCAACATTCTTCTCAGATCTAGAAAAAACAATGTAGGAATTCATATGGAAACACAAACGTCCAAGAATACCCAGAACAATCCTCAGGAAAAAAAAAAACAAAGCAGGTGGTATCACACTACCAGACTTCAAACTTTAGTATAAAGCTACAATCATCAAAACAGCTTGGTATTGGTATAGGACCAGGCATATAGATCAATGGAATAGAATTGAGATTCGAGAAGCAAAACCTCAATTTCTCAACCAACTCATCTTTGACAAAGCCGTCCACCACCTACCATTGGGGAGAGGAGAACCTATTCAGTAAATGGTGCTGGGAAAACTGGCTGACCACATGCAGAAGATTGAACAGGACTCCTATCTATCCCCATGCACAAAGGTTAACTCCAAATGGATCAGAGACCTAAATGTAAAACCCAACCCATAAGAACCTTAGAAAATGAAGGAAATGCCCTCATGGAAATTGGAACTGGCATCCAATTCCTGAACAAAACCTGAAACCCACAGGTCATAAGAGAGAAGATAGACAAGTGGGACCTTGTTAAACTGACAAGTTTCTGCAAGGCCAAAGAAACCATCAAGAGAGCAGGGAGACAGCCTACAGACTGGGAACAAGTATTTGCCAACACCAGGTCCGACAAAGGCGTAACATCCTGGATCTACAAAGAACTCAAACGTGCTGAAAAGATAAAAACAAACAACCCCATTATAAAATGGGCAAACGATATGAACAGACACTTCACAAAGGAAGACATGAGCAGCCAACAAACACATGAAGAAATGTTCAACCTCACTAATCATCAGGGAGATGCAAATCAAAACCACACTGAGATACCACCTAACCCCAGTCAGAATGGCAATTATCAACAAGTCAAAAAATAACAGCTGCTGGAGGGGGTGTGGTGAAAAGGGAACACTTCTACACTGTTGGTGGGAGTGTAAACTAGTGCAACCTCGGTGGAAAGTAGTGTGGCGATTCTTAAAAGCTCTAAATACCAACCTCCCATATGACCCCGCAATCTCACTACTGGGAATATATTCTGAAGAACACAAATCACTCTATAAAAAAGATACCTGCACACGCATGTTTATCGCAGCATTGTTCACAATAGCAAGAACCTGAAACCAGCCATGCTGCCCATCAAAAGAGGACTGGATTAAAAAAATGTGGTACATATACACAATGGAATACTATGTAGCCATAAAAAAGAACAAAATCATGAATTTCGCAGCAACCTGGATGGAACTGGAGTCTATAATATTGAGTGACCTCTCACAGAAACAAAGATCCGAGTATCACATGTTCTCACTCATATAATGGACCTTAAACATCCAATGCAGTACTATACGAAAATGACTGACCGTACTGGGAAATTATAGTGGGGGAGGGAGATGGGATTAACAGTAGCAAATATCTGTCTGGAAATGGGGAAACACCCCATATCAATAGGGTGCCTGAATGAAACGCAATTGTATACCTAACCCTTAACTATACCCCACAACTTCACAAAAAAAAAAAAAAGCCAAAAAAAAAAAAAGAGCATGATCCCCATGCCACACCCTCCCTATCCTCCCAATCTCACCCTAAGTTACTTTTATTTTTGTTTCCCTGTATGAAAATGTCCTCAAAGGAAAATGTTTTGCTGATGTGGGAGAGGAGAAACAAAAAACAGCAGAGGCACTAAAAGCCGTCATAATTGATGAGTTCAAATCTTTTGAGCAGTGGAAAACTATCTTGATAGGTGTATTGCATCAAATGGAGAGGTGTGGGGGGCCAGCCCCTGCAGAGAGATTTAGGGGGTCCCTTGGAAAGTGTGGCAGTGTCAGCGATTCTGGAGGGATAGATATTAAAGAAAGAAAGAGACTGGGGGAGAAAGAAAGAGACTGGATTCTGTCTAGTACAGAAGCCGATTTATTGGAAGTAACAGCAGGTATTTATCCCCAAATTTTACACAGACAGTCTCACGAATCTTTCACGTGAACACAAAGCCAGGTGCAGGAGGGGCGTCCCCCACCCACCAGATGTTTTCTCAGGTATGAGGAAGGACTAACCCCCAAATTGTCTTATTTTTCCCTATGCTAGTTAATGTTCCTCAAAAGCAATGCAACAATCCCTACTAGCATCATGATGTTCTAATAATCAATAACTTCTCAAGCTCATGCATACACAACACCCATGATGACTAACTTAAATCTCATTACCTTTCTATTCTATGCTAATACTACTTACACAATGCTATGGAAGCTCTTAATTATAGCTTAAGCCAATTCCTAAAGAATGTGGCCCAGTCCAAAGATCACTCTGGGCTCTACAGGATGTGGCATAGTCTAAGGTTCATGGTGGGCCACTTCTTGAAACAATCGATTACAATCTCTTAACAAAATGGCTATTCTAAAGTCCTATATATCTATCCTAATTTCTATGAAAGTTTCTAATTCCTAATCCTAATATATAAAGCTAATCATCAGCAATAAAGCTTCTAAAAATAAAACCCAAATATAAACTGTAAATGTACTAAGGCCAAAACCACAATAGTAGAAAATGGAGACAATGAAATTTCCAAAGTTAAGTGTATTCTTATTAAACCTCAAAATATCATGATTGATCATGCTTGAACTAACATGATTTCCTGATGTAGCATGACTTATTCTACAATACTTTCTATGAATAAAATAAATTAAATTTCTATAATAAGTAGAAAAACCCTACACTAACTGTAACTAAAGCCAGTCTAAAATAATGCAGCCCAGTCCAAAGTACGTGCTGGGCCCTCAGGAATGTGGCCCAGCCCAAAGTTCATGCTGGGTCATTTCTGGTAGCTCTAGATAATCATCTATACCATCTAAAGCTGAAAACAGCTCTCCATAAGTATATACTAATTCTACAAATATACTTTTAAATCTTATAAAGAGGTTTGTACTGTATAAAAGGCTCCAAAATGTGACCTGAGTTTGAATTATATCTAATACCTAAGCCAAAACTGCAGTTCATGGGAAACAGGAACAATGAGTTTCTAGAGTGAGCCATGCCTGTCACAGTCATAGAGCCTTCAGCTTAGGTCAGCAGAGTTCCTTCAGATTATTTGTGCTACATGGTAAAAGGAGGAGGAAACACATCCTACTGGTCTCAGGGTCCCGAACACATCCTAGTGGTCTCAGAGTCCATGGCCCTCTCTTATCCCTCCTAACGCTCAGTGGGCCTCTGTGGCCGGCTCCCAACAGAGAGGACTTTGAAGGTGACTGAAGTTTAAACATGTAGAATAAATCCACACTTTTTAATAAATAAATTCCATTCTTTTGGGTTCCCCCTTGTAGATCAACAGTATACAGTAAAGTTGAATCTTGTCTACGGGTTCAATTCTAGAGTCAGCATGCAGTCCCAGACATCTCTGTGCACTCCTTTGTAAGGGACCATCTTGGAGGCATATCTCTATAAATTCAAAGTAGCCATGATTTCCTAAATGTTGGACACACACCACCGTTTCTTTTGCTCAGTTGCAGACAAATGAATTGGCTTGAATTTAGTAGCTATATATATAGTTTTAAGACAGAGTCTCACTCTGTCACCCAGGCTGGAGGACAGTGGTGTGTGATCACAGGTCACCTCAGCACCAACCTCCTGGGCTCAAGTGAACCTCCCACTTCAGCCTCCTGAGGAAATGGGACTATAGATGTGTGTTACCATACCCAGCTAATTTTTTTTGTAGAGATGAGGTCTCACTATGTTGTCCTGGCTGGTCTCAAGCTCCTGGCCTCAAGTGACCCTCCTGCCTTAGTCTCCCCAAATGCTAGGATTACAGGAATGAGCCACAATGCTTAGCTATAGCTTGCATTATTGATCTCTATTATTCACTCCTCTGTAGTAGTATTACACTTTGCCTTAGCCTCATGATGGGTAGAGTGTTCTTTACCCCCTTGATTTTGGGATTGGCCATGTGACTTGCTTTGGCCAATGGAATGTTAGTGGCGGTGATGCAATGATGCAAGCTGAATTACAGGATTAAAATGGCATTGTCCAATAGGGCTTGCCTCATTGTGAATTTTTCATTGTTATGAGAAGAACATTTGCTGGGGAGCTCCTCCCCCTTCTTCCTAAGCCTCGGAAAGAGTCACAAAGAACAGACCTAAACCTCACCGGCATTCTTGAGCTAAGCCAAGCTGAGCCCAGTTAAGATCATTTGAACTCCAGATGACCTGCAGACCCAAGAATGAGAAAAGCAATGATCTGCATCTAAACTACTGAGAATTTTGAGGTTTGTTACACAGAATTAGTTGACTATTGCAAGCAGGAAAGCTGAAGAAAAACATGCTTTTTTTTTTGACTGGGAGTCTCACTCTGTCACCCAGGCTAGAGTACAGTGGCACACTCATGGCCACCGCAGCCTTGACCTGCTGGGCTCAGGCAATCCTTCCACCTCAGCCTTCAAGTAGCTGGAACTACAGGCACGCACCACCATGCCTGGCTAATTTTTTAAATTTATTGTAGAGATGAAGTCTTGCCACATTGCCCAGGCTGGTCTAGAACCTGTGACCTCAGGCAATCCTCTTACCTCGGCCTCCCAAGTGTGAGATTATAGGTGTGAGTCACTGCGCCCAGCCAAAACATGCTTTTTAAATATAGCAATTATTTACTTTCTGAAAGCTGTTAATAAATGATATATCTTACAACCAATTGCAATTTTTTTTTAGTCAGGATCTCATTTTGTCGCCCAGGTTGGAGTGCAGTGGCACAATCAAGGCTCACTGCAGCCTCCAACTGCTGGGCTCAAGCAATCCTCACTTCTAAACCTACTGAGTAACTGGGACTACTGATACGCACCACCATGCCCAGCTAATGTTTTGGCATTTTGTAGAGACAAGGTCTTGCTATGTTACCCAGGCTGGTCTCAAACTTCTGGGCTCAGGCTATTCTCCTGCCTTGGCCTCCCAAAGAGCTGGGATTACAACTGTGGGCCACCACACCTGACCCAATTGCATCTTAAAGTAGAGAAACTATTGGGAGTGTTTATGCACTGTATAAGCTCATGCGAACATTTAGAGAACACAGGCTTAAGTGCTCATTAAACTACATGCCTCCAATTTTTTCTTAAGTTTAAAACAACAAAGAAAGAGGTCAGTGTTTACCTGCTGGCTGAGGAGGCAGTAGACCAGGAAGATGAGGAAGCCCTGAAGGCTGTTGATGATGGTAAAGAGGCAGGCCATGACCTGGGCAGCCAGACCCACTTGCAGGACACCCAGGCACCACGTGCATCCCAGGGATCAAGAGCTGAGCCATCACCTTGAGTGTCAGCACTCTGAGAGGAGTCAGAGATGATGATGTCAAAAAACTAATAATGAACACGGGCATCCCAAAAGCGTGGCTGTTGACAGTGAGAACTCTGGAGCTAGGTTCCCTGGATTTAAATCCCATACAGCACGAACTCTGTGACCTTGGGCAAGTTACTGTACTTTCTAGTGACTCAGTTCCCTCCTCTTTATGTAATAGTCCCATTTAATGAGGTTGTTCTAAAGATTAAGTGAAACTTTAAGATAGGTGGTTATTTAGGACAGGACATAGAATAGAATGAGGAGCATGCATACATAAAACACTCTTCAACTGGATGCTCTTTATCTCTCTCGTCAATTATAGAGAGAGGGTCATAAAATTTCTTATGCAAACAAGAAGACTTTTGAGATCAAAGGAAGTGCAATGTCCCCAACACAGAAAAGTGATACATGTTAGAGGTGATTGTTATCCTAAATACCCTGATATGATCATTACACATGTACCCCATAAATATATACAAATATTATATAGCAATACAAAACAAAAATCAATAAAAGGAAGTACTATTAATAATTACAGTGAGTCAACAGGTATAAACTGAGACTGTCCAAGGTAAGTTGAGATATAAAGACCATCTTATTCACAGTGTATATATACGTACAATATATAATTAGATACATACTTATATTATAAATTAGGGATGTATATATTATATGTAATTAGGGATGTACATGTCCCTAATCATATCAATTTATATTATTAATATACAATTAACATCCTATTAATACAATCAATATAAAATTAGTATTACATTAATTATATTAATTTATATCTATTATCAATCTAATCAATCTACACTAATATTATATTACTTGTGTTAATATCTGAATAATTAATCAAACAGAAATTAATGGTTAATGATACAAAATAATTCCCTTCAGATGAACTTTCACTCACCTGCTGGTGTGCACGCACACACACACAATACAAAATAATTAATATTAATATATGTTAAATATGTTAATGTATATAATTATTAAGTATATTATTACATATATGAAAAAAGCAGAGGGATTATTTTTATAATGTGATCCTATTGGGTTTGTGTCTGTTCTACAGAAAGCTTGGAAAAAGGTTTAGAAAAATATATATACCATATCACGCACATCACACAGTCTGTTAACCCTGGTTTTCAGGTGAGTGAACATAACAAAAGAAGGGAGAGTTGGTCACTTTCATTTTTTCCTTTATTTCAAAAATTTTTGGAATAATGAACAAATTTATCTTATTTTTATGATAAAAGTGAGAACACCAAATTACATGCTTAAATCAAAATGGATGGTACAACATAAAACATTATAGCTCAAAATATTTTACTCTTGTCTAGGCTGGTGGTGCAATCATGGCTCACCACAGTCTCCAACTCCTGGGCTCAGGTGATCCCTTCACCTTAGTCTCTCGGTTAGCTGGGACTACAGGTATGTGCCACCATGCCTGGCCAATATTTTTATTTTTTATTTTGTAGAGATGGGGGTCTTGCTATGTTGCCCAGGCTGATTTTGAACTCCCACCTTGGACTCCCAAAGTGCTGGGATTATGGGCATGAGCCACCATGCCCAACTTATTTTACTTTTTTTGAGTCAGGGTCTTACTCTATCACCTAGGCTGGAATGCAGTGGCACAATCATGGCTCACCGCACCCTCGATCCCCTGGGCTCAGGCGATCCTTCTGCTTTAGCCTCCTAAGTACCTGGAACTACAGGCGTGTGCCACCATGCCTGGTAAATTTGGCAGAGGTCTTGCTATGTTGCCCAGGCTAATACGAAACTCCTGGGTTCATCTCCCAAAGCGCTAGTGTGAGCCACTGAACCAGGTCTACACAATACATTTTAATTTAGATCTATCTTGAACCTGTTACACACAACTGGGCATATGCATTTAAACTGGCATATGTATAGGGAGTTTAATTTGTAATTTAAGCATGTTACTCAATATAGCTAAATTGGTCTCTATTGCTTGGAGTGGACACAGCTTTCTGGGATGTTAGCAACTTCACTCTTCTAGGGCTTCTATAGAATTTAAACTTTTTAGTAACTTTGAATAGCAAATTTGAAACGGTTGTTTTTGATTAAAAACAGTCTTCTTTATGCATCTTGCATTATATAGCAGAAACAGTTTTCCCCTTTCTCCCCTTCTTCCATTTATCCTTAGATCCCCTTCCTCTTTGAGTTTTATCGGGGAACATGGTCACATGGTTAGAGACATTTCCCAGCCTTTCTTGCAACTGGGTGCCATCATGTGACCAGGGTCAGCCAGTGAGATATGAGCAAATGTCGAATGTACAACTACTATGCCACCTTCTTCCCATGGATGGGATACTGACCAGGGCAACCCCCTAAGTGATGGTGGAACAACAAAATAGAAAGAACCTGAGTCCCTGGATCACTCTGTGGAGCAGAGCTTTCCCACTATCCCTGGACTGCTCACCTCTGGATTATGACATGAGAGTGAAATAAACTATTTCCCTTCTTCCTTCCTCCCTCCCTCCCTTCCCGTCTTCCCCCCTTTCCTTCTTGTCTTAAATCGTATCACAGCAGCTTAGCCTGTACTTTAGCTAATACAGGTTCTCATTAATTGTGACAGTGGAAGATTATGGTGGCCTTGCTTTTCTATGGAGCATGATTGTGGAGTGTACGTGTGTGTGGGTATGGAGGAGAGACAAGTAGGGATGGGTGAGGGAAAAGGAAGTGGGAGATACCATTTGTCTCATCCTACCTTGTGTGCTGGATGGTTGACACTTCACTGTTGAGAGAGTAAAGATTTCTTTTCAAAATCCAAAGGGCCAAGAGAAAAAATACTAAATTCACCTGCAGGCATGACACAGAAAATGCAGAATGAAAGTTAAAAACAATGCATGGTGTTCACCTTAAATTGCACACATGCCCTGCCTTCCCACACATTGGATTGAATTGGTAGTAGGTACAAAATCAAACCACACATCTAAGAAAATGCTTGCCCCTTGTACTATCTTTTTTTTTAAAGTTAGAATCCCATTCTGTTGCCCAGGCTGGAGTATAGTGGTACAATCATAGCCCACTGCAGTCATGAAGCCTGGGCTCAAGCAATCCTCCTCCCTCAGCCTCCCAAGTACCTGGGACTACAGGTGCACACCACTGTGCCCAGATAATTGAAACCATTATATATTTTTGTAGAGATGAGGTCATGCTCTGTTGCCCAGGCTAGTCTTTACCTCCTGAGCTCAGGTGATTCTCCCATCTCAGACTCACAAAGCACTGTGATTAAAGGTATAAGTCACCGCATCTGTCCCCTTGCACAGTCTTATACTCAGCACTTCTGATGGCTCTTCTTAGGTTGGGAACATCAGAGTCACATACTCACACAGAAAATGGCACAAACTGGGTCAAGAAAACCCCAGATGAATTCCTCGTCAAGGTCGAACCAGCAACTGGGGACAATGAGAAAAGAGTTACAAAGAGAGATCAGAGAAAGTATATGACATGAACATGATAAGATATATTTGCATTCAGAGAGCATTTCCAATTCTTCCTGAATGTCAGCTGAGGACAACCATGGCTTTGATTTGCCATGTAAGCATTTAGTTAACAATTTTATGAGTACAGTTCTGTTGAATTTTAACACCAGCATTGTGAGGTTGGCACAACCAGGACAACCGTCATCTTCATTTCATTAATGAGAAGCTGAGACTGGAGGAAACAGAGTCCCAAATCACAGAAAGGATGAAGCTGGGCCCTAACCCCTGAGATTTGGGAGGCTGAAATAGACACTGCTACGTCAACTGAGTTGGATGCAAAGATTAAGCAGGTCCTGGCTGACGGGGGCAATTCCTTCTTTCCCTTCCCTCCCTCCCTCCCTCCCTCTCTCCTTCCCTCCCTCCCTCCCTCTTTCTTTCCCTCTCTCTTTTCTTTCCTCTCTCCTTCCTTCCTACCTGCCTTCCTCCCTCCATCCCACCCTTTCTCCCTTCTTCCTTCCTTTCTTTCTTCTTTTGAGGCATGACATGCCAATCTTTTAAAATCGTACAGCTACAAGAAAAACTACATGTTAAACTGCCTAAAAATAGAAGCTCTTGGACCCCTCCTAAGTTTGATTTATAACCCAAACCACTACAAGACTGACTGGGCAGAGGACCAGCCTTACATTGTCTTGGATAAGCAACTGCAGACCTTGAGATCGGTCCACTCAGCTCATAGTGAAACACAATCTGTCATTGTGTACCACAGATTACCTTTTGGCATAAAGAGTCAACTTCTTATTTAATTTTATTTACTTATTTATTTATTTGTTTATTTTTGAGTTGGAGTCTCACTCTGTCACCCAGACTGGAGTGCAGTGGTCACTCCCGGCCACCGCAGACTCAACCTGCTGCGCTCCGGCGATCCTTCTGCCTCAGCCTTCCAAGTAGCTGGAACTACAGGCATGCGCTACCATGCCTGGCTAATTAATTGATTTATTGTAGAGATGAGGTCTCGCCAAGTTGCCCAGGTGGGTCTCAAACCCGTGAGCTCAGGCAATCCACTCACCTTGGCCTCCCAAAGGACTGGGATTACAGACTGAGCCACCGAGCCCAGCCTAATTTTATTTTTAAGTCAGGGTCTCACTTTGTTGCCCAGGATAGAGGGCAATGGTATGATCACGGCTCACCACAGCCTTGATCCCCCAGGCTCAGGCAATTATCCCACCTCAGCCTCCTGAGTAGCTAGAACTGCAGGCATGTACCACTATGTCTGGCTGTTTTTTATTTTTTTGGTAGAGAAAAGGTCTCTCTATGTTGCCTAGGTTGGTCTTGAACTTTTGGGCTCAAGCAATCCTCCCATCTTGGTCTCCCAAAGTACTGGATTATAGGCATGAGGCACAGAACCTGGTCCCACCTCATTTTAATGCTAAAACCCTGCCCCCAAGTGAAGATGAGCTGTGTGTTATATATACGCTTACCCATTGCTCAAGTGCTTTGCTCCTCTGATAAATATGTTTAGCCTTCCCCCAAAACCTGCTGAAATATTACTCTATTGTGTGATACAACCCTGTGAGGTGTAAACATCAACCTCCCCTTCTACTCTTCCAAGAGGACATCTTCAGCCCATGCTGGAGAATTCCTCTTCCTGGTTTGCACACTGATATCACCAGCCAAACTCCCCTTTCTGCTATTTAGCTATCCTGGCGGTCTTTTGGCTGACACCCCAAAACACCCTCCTTCCGGAACCCTTCAAACTCTTACTGCCATCTCACACCCTGCCTCACTGGGAAAGGCATTTGAAATGTGTTAAAGGGAAAGTAGAAGCCAGGCACAGTCGCTCACACCTGTAATCCTAGCACTTTGGGAGGTTGAGGGAGGAGGATAGCTGGAGCCCAGGAGTTCCACACCAGCCTGGACAACATAGTGAGACCTCATTTCTACAAAAAAATTTAAAAGAAGGGAGTATAATATGCACTGGATATGTATATTCCCATCATCCTCATGAATAGTGCCCCCCACAAGCTTTCTTAGGAAACTGTTCATGACACAGGGTGAGTCAAGCTTACCAGTCTGGGGTTCCATAAAGATGAGGCCTGGATGCTGCAGAAATGGCCACAATGATAGCTGAGACTTCATAGCCCACAGGAAACATGAGCTTCTCCATGAGTCTTTTCATGGTTGAGTAGCTGACCATCGTTAGGTTTCAAGTGGTGAGAAAGAGGTGCAGGCCGTCCAGCAGCAGCCAGGTGAAGGAGGCCAGGTAGAGGAAATGCAAGGCACTGGCGATGGTGGTGCACAGCACCTGGGGGAAGAAAAAAAGATGCCTCAAGGGGCCGTCAAGGTGAAGCTCTATATCCTAGGACCTCTCCTTGACATTGGCATTGGGTTCGGAGCACCTGACGCTACACCAAGGGCATTAAAAGGAAAGCTGGTCGGCTGGGTATGGTGACTCATGCTTATAGACTCAGCACTTTCAGAGCCTAAGGCAGGAGGATTGCCTGAGGCCTGGTGTTCAAGATCAGCCTGGGCAATATAGTGAGACCTTGTCTCTACAAAAAAATTAAAAAGTTACCCAGGCATGGTGGTGTGCTTCTGTAGGCCCAGGAACTTGGGAGACCGAGGCAGAAGGATCACCTGAGTGAGGAGGTTGACACTGTGGTGAGTCATGAGGGTGCCATCACACTCCAGCCTGAGTGACAGAGTGAGACTTCGACTGAAAGAAAGAAAGAAAGAAAGAAAGAAAGAAAGAAAGAAAGAAAGAAAGAAAGAAAGAAAGAAAGAAAGAAAGAAAGAAAGAGAAAGAGTGAAAGAGAAAGAAAGAAAGAAAACATTGTTGATAGTCAATATCCAGCTGAGACTGTGTCCTTAGACTAATGAACAGACATAAGATGGAGTTAATATAGCCAAAGAGCAGCCATTTTAACATTGCTTAGCTTTGTCAGGTTTTTCTACCAGTTCACTTTAATTTATCCTCTAATCACTAGCCAAGGACAGAACTGGTTTCTCAGAGGTAACTATTAATCATTGTTTTACAATTCCTCCCCAGCTTGTTTTGTAAACCAAGTTAACCTAATCAGGCCTGCATGACCTTCATGACACAGACCCCATCAACGTGGCAGCATGTGACTAACCCATCCATCTTTCTGCTGTCCATTACTATGACATCAATACCTGTGCTTACCTGTCCCCTTCATGATGACGTGAAGGAGATCACCACCTAACCACCTTAACGACCTACCCCCATCAAAGGGGAGGCTTAAAAGCATTTGGCTTCAACCAGCTAAGGGACATTGCTTTGCTAAACTCTGGTGTGGCCACATGGTTTTTTGAGCTATGACCACCATATTTCCCCAGCTTTGAACCTGCCTCCCCTACCTTGAGGAGGTGAATTTTCTCTCTCTCTCCAATTTACTTTCTAAATAAACAATTTTTTCAATCTAGCTTCTGTGCAATTCTTTGGATCTTTTCATGGGACGGGATTGCAGACACCTCTGTTGGATCTGACCTAACATTTTGGAGGCCCCAGGGAGATTTTGACCTAACAACCCACATCTCCCCCTCACTCTTCCACTTTTCCTGACTTCCCCGCCTTTAGCCTCTGACACCACCATTCTTCTCTCTACTTCTACTGCAAGCATGGTGACTAGAGTTAAACATAACATATTGTATATTTCAAAATTACTACGAGTGAAATCTAAATGTTTCCACCACAAAGAAATGGTAGTGTACGAAGTGATGGGTATGCTCAGTAGCTTGATTGGATCATTTCACAATGTATACATATATGAAAAGATTACATTGTGCTCTACAAATATATACAATTCGGTGGGACATGGTTGCTCATGACTGTAATCCCGGAGCTTTGGGACCTCCTGGGTACAGGCAATCCTCCCTTCTCAGCTTCCAAAGTAGCTGGGACTACAGGCATGAGTATACCTGGATACTTTATTTTATTTTTTGTAGAGACAGGGTCTCATTATGTTGCCCAAGCTGGTCTCAAAATCCTGACCTCAAGTGATCCTCCCACCTTAGCCTCCCAAAGTACTGGGAATAAAGGTGTGAGCCACTGTGCCTGGCCTTAATATGCATACATGTTAATAAACTTCCACTTGTAGGTCTTCTGTTCATCCATCTTTTGTTACAGGGGTCACAGTTAAGAACTTAGAAGATTAGAAAAAAATTATGTGACTCTCCTATAGACCCAAGGCCCTTTTATGAAGGAATCCAACCCAGTTTTGTTCTATGAGCTCAGCATCTCTTAGGGTCAGGGCAGGGCATCCTCTGGGATACCATCCGCACCTTGAGTTCAATTCTGTTGATCACTGTGAGGAAGAGGAGGAGGGCCAGGAGGAGGCAGAGCAAGAGCTACAGGTGCAGAGAGGTGCTGGTGTTCTGGATGACTTTGCACAGGAGGAAGATGAGGGCCACCAGGAGGATGCATAGCAGGGAGAGGCCCAGACCCACACAGGTGATGATGGTCAGCATGGGGTCCTCCTCCTGGGACACAGAAAAGTTCATGGTCATATTTTCCTGCTCTAGGATTGCAGTTCTTCTCTTTGGACTGTGGGATTCTAAACACAGGCACCCAGCCCAATGGTCATGTGGGAACTGTCTGCTAAATTTGTTTTGTTTTGTTTTGTTTTCAGCTGTATTAAGGTATACTTTTTTTGAGTAGGAGTCTCACTCTGTTGCCCAGGCTGGAGTGCAGTGCCATGCTTAGGGCTACTATAGCCTCTTCCTGCTTGGTTCAGGTGATCCTTCTGCCTCACCTTCCAAGTAGCTGGAACTACAGGTATGTGCTACCATGCCCGGCTAATATTTTGATTTACTGTAAAGACGAGGTCTCACCAAGTTGCCCAGGCTGGTCTCAAACCCCTGGACTCAGGCAATCTTCTCCCTCTGCCTCCCAAAGTACTGGGTTTACAGGCATGAGCCATCGTGCCCGGCTGAGGTATACTTAATATGCAGAAATATTGCATGTATTTTATGTATACGTTTAGATAAGTTTGGACATACGCATTGGTAGTTTGGCAGACTATGTCACCCTCTCCTCCCAAAAAAGGTCAAATGGCAGTTGCCAGAGGCTGAGAGGAGCGGGGAGAGAGAATAGAGATTTGTTGTTTCAGGGGTACAGAGTTTTAGTTTTGTAAGCTGTGAAGAGTTCTGGAGATGGATGATAGTGATGGTTGTACAACAATGTGAATGTACTTAATGCCACTGAACTGTACACTTAAATATGGCTAAGATGGTAAATTTTATGTCATTTGTACTTTAGCACAATTTTTAAAAAGAGACATGATCTTGCTTGGTCACCCTGGCTGGAATACAATGGTGTGATCATGGTTCACTGCAGTCTCGACCTTCTGGGCTTAGGCGATCCTCCCTTTTCAGTCTCCTGAGTAACTGGGACCACAAGCACATGCCACGAAACCTGGTTAATTTTTTGATTTTTTTTGTAGAGATGAGGTCTTGCTGTATTGTCCAGGCTGGTCTCAAACTTCTGGGTTCAAGCTATCCTCCCACCTCAGCCTCCCAAAGTGCTGGGATTATAGGCATGAGCCTCTGCAACTGACCTGCCACAATTGAAAATTGTTTTATTATGCTGAGGGTTTGGGCTTTGTATTACCAGTTTGACTGGAGAGTTCAAGCTAATGCTTAATATATGGTGAACATGCTTTGGCTCTCTGGTCCTAAGGTCCTACAGGTGCTACATACCGATGTGACTGACCCCCAGTACAATTCCTGGACACTGAGGCTCAGGTGAACTTCTCTGGTTGACAACACTTCATGTATATTTTCATGGGCTATTGCTGGAAGAATTAATTGCATCTGTGCTACTCCAGGGAGAAGACACACCTGGAAGTTTGCACGTGGTTTCTCCCAAATTTCTTCCCTTGTGCCTTTTCCCTTTGCCAATTTAAATCTGTGCCTTTTTACTATATCTATAAACATGAGTATAATATCTTTTCTGAGTCCTGTGAGTCCTTTTAGCAAATTATCGAGTCTGAAGGTGGTCTTGGGGCCCCTCAACACCACAACATGCTCCCTAGAGAAACTCAAGCACATGAGCGCTGGGAGTGAGAGGGTAAAGCCTATGTTGGGTGGATATAAGAACATTGCTCCCCCTCTTTGTGATTTAACACAGGAGCAGTTGATTTCTAGCTCCTGTTGCATGCTCCACTTGAATTGACAGAGGCCCCTACTCTACACAGTCACTCAGGTGTCTGTAACAACAGAGGCTCCACCACTCTGCAGCCCAGTGACTGTGAGTATGTTGCCTTTTTATCACCTTGGAGGATGCCACATGGACTTTTTAATTCTTCATCCCAGAAAGGTAGTATTCCTTTTAACATCCCCTGACTGGAAACAATCTAGATACCCATTAGCTGTAGCAAGGATAAGTAAATTGTAGTCATGAAATGGCACATTATACTGCAGTGAAAATGCATGAACTAAGGGTTATGCCCAACTTATAGGTGAATTTCACAAGTATAAAGATGGATTCAAATGTGCATTTAATTTTTTTTAAATTGTGGTCTCACTGTGTTGCCCAGACTGGTGTGCAGTGGCATGATCATGGCTCACCACAACCTTGACTTCCTGGGCTCAGGTGATCCTCCTGCCTTAGCCTCCCAAGACGATAGACATGCACCAACTCACCTGGGTATTTTTTTTTTTTTTGTATGTAAAAGGTCTTGTTATGTTGTCTAGACTGGCTTTGAACTCCTGGGCTCAAGCAATCCTCCCTTCTTGGCCTCTCAGTGTACTGGGAATGCAGGTGTGAGCCTTTGTGCCTGCCAACATTTTAACCCCTTTGTGCCTGGCCCATTTTAGCCTCCCAACTGCCCCGTTCCCGATTTAGGATGGTTAAGTCAAAGACTCTGGGGGAGGGGATTGCATCCAGGACTTCTTGCATGCCATCACCAGGCCCACACCGTCAGTAAGTCCTCTGATCCCACCTTAAGGATATGTGTCCAGTCTGACTTTCTCCCACAACCTCTGCTGCTCCCCAAATTCCAGCTGCACCCATCTCTTTGTAAGTCCACTCTTGCAGTATCCAATGTTAGTTCTCCTGGGAGCCACAGGGATCTTCCAATGACATAAATATGCAGCAACCCCCATGCAAATTTTCCATTGCTTCCCATGGCAATTAAAGTGAAATCTAAATTCCTAAAGTGAAATCTAAATCTAAATCTAAATTCATGGCATTTGCGGTTGGACACATCTTCCCTGCTCTCAACTCTCCAGACTCATCTCTATCCACTCCCCCTTCACTTGACACAACAGAGCTTTTTCTTCATTTTTTTTTAAATTGGGGTAAAACATAACATAAAATTCACTGGTTTATAGCATACAATTCAGTGGTATATAGTACAGATGGTTCCCAATTTAGGATAGTTTAACTTTTTTTCTTTTTTTGAGTCAGAGTCTCACTCTGTCAACCAGGCTGGAGTGCAGTGGCATGCTCATAGGGCCGCAATCTTGATCTCCTGAGCTCAGGCAATCCTTCTGCCTTAGCCACCTGAGTAGCCAGGACTACAGGTGCCTACCACCACACCCAGCTAATTTTTAAAATTTTTTTGTAGAGATGAGGTCTCACTATGCTGTCTAGGCTGGTCTCAAGTCCCAGGATCAAGCAATTCTCCTACCTCAGCCTCCCAAACTGCTAAGACCACAGGCACGAACCACCATGGCCTGCCAACTTGAAAAAATGTAATAATAGTCAGAAGTACTACCACATGGATGTTCTCAAAGACATAATGCTGAGTGAGGCACAATGGCTCATGCCTGCAATCCCAGCACTTAGAGAGGCCAAGGGGGGAGGATCACTTGAACCCAGGAGTTTGAGATCAGTCTGGGCAACATAGCAAGACCTTGTCTCTGCAAAAATTTAAAAAATTACCTGGTGTGGTGATGCATGCCTGTAGTTCCAGCTACTTTGGAGGCTAAGGCAGAAGGATTGCCTGAGCCCAGGAAGTAGAGGTTGCAGTGAGCCGTGATCATGCCACTGCACTCCAACCTGGGTGACAGAGAGAGACCTTAACTCAAAAAAAAAAAAAAAAAAAGCTGAACCATCCTAAATTGGGAAACACCTGTACTAAATGTCATTGAATTGGGTCTTTCTATGTTGCCCAGACTGATCTTGAATTCCTGGCCACAAGTTATCCTCCTGCTTTGGTCTCTCAAAGGGTTGGGATTGCAGGTGTGAGCCACTGCACCTGGCTGCTTTTTCAGTTTCTTCATAGCACTTATTACCACCTAGCAGGGGCTCAGAAAGTATTAGTTGAAGGAATGAAGAATTTACATTATACCTGACTGGTGAAGGCCATCCGGACAGCAGAACTAGACAAATGCCTGGAGCTGCATATAGTGTGACTTCTGTTGTACCAGAAAACAGCCATCCCTGGACCAGTGGCTGCCCTACTCTGTGCCCTTCCATTAGACACAGAATCACTACTGGGATTCATCTGAAAATAGAACGGACTTGTCATCTTTCTCAGGACGGGACAATTTGTAGTTGGTCTATGCCAGGGTACCTTATGGGAAGGCACCCAGATAAGAAACAACTTGGGAAATTTCTATTTATTTTTATTTTTTATATTAGAGATGAGGTTTTGCTATGTTGCCTAGGTAGGCCTTGAACTCCTGGCCTCTATTGATCCACCCACCTTGACCTCCCAAAGTGTTGGGATTACAGGCTGAGCCATCGAGCCTGGCCCGCAATTTCTATTTTAAGTTGTCACAGGATTGCAGCTCTATTGGGATTCTACATAATGTGAACTAAAGCCAAAGCTCTCTGGGATCCAGAGTTTTACAAGATTTCATTGGTTTCAGGACTTTTCCTCCTACCAAGGGAGTCAAACAAAAATGGAGTTTGAGGCTCACACGTTTTCTCCAAAACTTACTCTAAGCCAAATGTCCCTGGTCTTCTCACACCAATTCTGTTGCTGAGCCCCTTCCAATACAACCATTGCTCATGTGATGAGAGGGGCAGTATAGGAGAAAAGCACAACAGTATAAAATAAGCTTGACATCCCTTGTCTTTGTCTCAAGGGCTTTCAGAGCATTAATTCATGGGGCCAAGGACATGGGTCAGATGCTCTCATATTTGGGATCTGTATCTACTTTGATAACCCACCGGCCATCCCTAGATTTCTTTCTTCTCCTGTTTGTTAGAGATAAGGTATCCTTCTGTGAACCAGGCTGGAGTGCAGTGACATGATCATAGCTCACTGCAACCTTGACCTCCTGGACTCAAGTGATCCTTTCGCCTCAGCCTCCTGAGTATCCAGGACTCCAGGTGCCACCACTTCTGGCTTAAATCTAGCTAATTATTTTCTTCTCATTAAGTCTTCAAGATCTGGAAATACTATGTGTACATCTGGAAATACCATCTTCACAATCTCGATGCCAACCAGTCACAATTCAATTACTCAGTAGTCAGGGGTGTTCCTGGCTACCATATTGGACAGTGCAGGTCTAGCCCCACCGCCTGGGGCTATAAAACCTTGTTTGGTTTTCCTCCAAGCCTGATGAGCTCCAATTGCAGCTGTGACCCACCTTCACATTCTGGAAAGTCAGCCTCAGAGACTTGGAGAAAGACGTGTTCCTTTTGAGTCCAATGGCAGCACTCACAACCTTGGAGTTCAAGTACACTCTATCTTTCTTATCCAACTCTAAAAAAACTGGCATTTATGATGTCTTCAAGAGAGGAGTAGGAGATAAAAGTGACTGCACTGAAACCTGAGCAAACAAAAAAATGGAATATTTAAAAGTGCTGCAATAGCTGGTAGTGGTGATGCATGCCTGTAGTCCTAGCAACTCAGGAGGCTGAGGTGAGAGGATTGCTTGAGCCCAGGAGTTTGAGGCCAGCCTGGGCAACAAAGTTCACACTTCCTCCCACATGCTTCCAGTCTAATCCAAGCTATCCTCAGGACCTCGAGCAAACACAGCCTTGGGCTTAGGGTGTTTTCTTCAGCTCCTCAGATGCTGATGGTATCATGTCAAGGAGAATTTAACTGTCCACGAATATTTCAGGTGAATGGCATCCTGTTTTCCCAATAGACACTAAACTTCTTGAGCGACTCTACAGGATACTTTATTTGGAAATTGGGAGGTCCCCAGCATTATGTCAAGAATGTGATAAAAAATTTATTTATTTACTTACAGTTGGAATCTCACTTTGTCACCCAGGATGGAGTGCAGAGGCACACTTATGGCCACCAGTCTCAACCCGCTGGGCTCAGGTGATCTTTCCGCCTCAGCCTTCCAAGTAGCTGGAATTACAAGCATGCACTGCCATGTCCAGCTGGCTAATTTTTTGATTTATTGTAGAGGTGAGGTCTTATCTAGTTTCCCAGGTTGGTCTCGAAACCCCTGCCTTGGGCAACCCTCTTGCCATCATCTCCCAAAGTGCTAGGATTACAGGTGAGAGCCACTGCACCTGGCCTGATTCATTATTTTGAAACATCTTTTTTATTTCTTAAAAAAAATTAAATGATATTTCAATTACTCTGAAAGAAATAGAATAGACAGGAGGAATCATTTTTTAAATCTATTACATAGTATGGTGACTAGAGTTAATAATAATATATTGTACATTTAAAAATTGCTAAGAGCTGGGCTCGGTGGCTCAGCCTGTAATCCAATGACTTGGGAGGCTGAGGTGAGTGGATTACCTGAGCCTGCGGATTCGATACCCGCCTGGGCAACTTGGTGAGACCTCATCTCTACAATAAATCAAAAATTAGCCGGGCGTGATAGCATGTGCCTGTAGTTCCAGCTACTTGGAAGACTGAGCCAGAAGGATCTCCAGAGCCCCACAGGTCGAGGCTGCAGTGGCTGGGAGTGGCCACTGCACTCCAGTCTGGGTGACAGAGTAAGACTCCAACTAAAAAAAAAAAAAAATTGCTAAGAGAGTAAATTTCAAATGACCTCATCACAAAAATGATAAATATGTAAAGTGATGGATATGTTAATTAGCTTGATTTAATTATTCCACAACGTATACCTATATCAAAGCATCACAGTGGACCCTGTATACATATTATTTACAATAATATAATGCTAATATATAATAACAAATAATTATTGCAAATAACTATAACATAAACATATATTTTATAAAATAATAATGTATGATATTATACATATATAATTGTATTTACCAATTAGAACACAAAAAGAGCCGGGCTTGGTGGCTCAGCCCGTAATCCTGTGCCTTTGGGAGGCTGAGGTGACTGGATTGCCTGAGCCCACGGTTCGAGACCCGCCTGGGCAGCAAAACCCATCTCTACAATAAATCAAAAAAATCCGCTGGGCGTGGTAGCGCATGCCTGTAATTCCGGCTACTTGGAAGACTGAGGCAGAAGGATCGCTGGAGCCCAGCAGGTTGAGGCTGCGGTGGCCGGGAGCGGCCACTGCACTCCAGTCTGGGCGACAGAGTGAGACTCCAACTCAAAAAAAAAAAAAGAACAGGAAAAGAATAGAAAAAACAAAACAGATATTTACATAGATTTAACTAATATTGCATATATTACCATTTTGCGATATTGGCTTAAAACATTATTGTTATTATTTTTTGTTCAATTTTTTCACCCTTTAAAAAAAATTTCAATAGCTTTGAAGGACACAAATAGGTTTTGGTCTGAGCTTTAAGTGAATTACTTTTTAAAAAATATAAAATATTTTAGATATGACCAAAGCTCTGGCTACCTCATTCTCTTTCTTCCTTCTCCAGAAATAACTGTGGACTTGCATTTGAAGCATATTCATTTCCTGACTACTTCTGTAAGTTTACTATATATATATGTTTCCATAACAACGTATAGTATTGTTCTCTGTTTTAAAAAATTCACATAAATGGCATCATACTTTGGGTATCATTTTGAAACTTGTTCTTGTTCCTCCAGTTAATACTTGCAAGGTTTAATAGTATGGATACATATTTATTTGGTTCATTCATTGCAATTACTGTAGAGTAGCACATTATTTGACACATCACAACGTATTTATTGTACAAATACATGACAAAAACCACTTTGAGATATCACCTTACACTGTAAGGATGGGCTATTATAAAAAGAACAAGAGACAACCAATGTTATTGAGGGTGTGGAGAAAAGGGAACCCTAATACAATGTTGGTAGAATGTAGGTTGGTATAACCATTATTAAAGAAGGTGATCAGGGGTATCTAAATAGGAAAAGAGGAAGTCAAGTTATCTCTCCTTGCAGATGACATAATTTTATACCTTGAAAACCCAAGAGAATCGGTCAAAAGCCTCCTTGCACTGATAAAGGACTTTGGCAAAGTCTCAGGGTATAAAATAAATGTGCAAAAGACAATCACATTTCTTTACACCAATAATAAACAAACAGAAACCCAAATAAAAAGCACAATCCCATTCACAATAACCACCAAAAAAAAATGAAATACCTTGGCACCTTCCTAACCAGAGACATGAAGACCTTTACAATGAAAACTACAAAACACTGCTCAAAGATATCAAAGATGACACAAATAAGTGGAAAAATATCCCATGCTCATGAATTGGAAGAATCAACATTGTGAAGATGTCCATTTTACCTAAGGCAATCTACAGATTTAATACAATACCCATCAAATTACGAGCAATATTCTTCTCAGAGCTAGAAAAAACAATACAGGAATTCATATGGAAACACAAACGACCAAGAGTAGCCAGAACTATCCTCAGCAAAAAAAAACAAACAAAACAAAGCAGGAGGTATCACACTACCAGACTTCAAACTTTACTATAAAGCTACAATAATCAAAACAGCTTGGTATTGGTACAGGAACAGGCATACAGACCAATGGAATAGAATGAGATTGCAAAAGCAAAACCTCAATTTCTCAAACAACGCATCTTCGACAAAGCTCCCACTACCTACCACTGGGGAGAGGAGAACATATTTAGTAAATGATGCTGGGAAAACTAGCTGACCACATGCAGAAGATTCAAACAAGATCCCTCTCTATCCCCGTACACAAAAATTAACTCTAAATGGATCGGAGACCTAAATGTAAAACCTCAAATCATAAGAACCTTAGAAAATGCAGGACACACCCTTATGGAAATTGGAACTGGCATCCAATTCCTGAACAAAACCCAAATCACACAGCCATAAGAGATAAGATAGACAAGCGGAACCTCATTAAACTGACAAGCTTTTGCAAAGTCAAAGAAATGATCAAGAGAGCAGGGAAACAGCCCACAGACTGGGAAAAAGTATTTGCCAACTCCAGGTCTCACAAAGGCCTACCATCTTGGATCTACAAGGAACTCAAATGTGCTGAAAAGAAAAACACAATCAACCCCATTACAAAGTGGGCAAAAGATATGGACAGACACTTCTCAAAGGAAGACATCTGAGAGGCCAACAGACACATGAAGAAATGTTCAACCTCACTAATCATCAAGGAGATGCAAATTAAAACTACACTGAGATACCACCTAACTCCAGTCAGAATGGCCATTATCAATAACTCAAAAAATAACAGTTGCTGGAGAGTGTGTGGTGAAAAGGGGACACTTCTACACTGTTGGGAGTGTAAGCTAGTGCAACCACTGTGGAAAGCAGTGTGGGAATTCCTAAAAGCTCTAAATATCGACCTCCCATATGACTTCGCAATCCCCCTACAGGGAATATACCCTGAAGAACTCAAATCACTCTATCAAAAAGATACCTGTACACCTATGTTTATCGCAGCACTGTTCACAATAGCAAGAACCTGGAACCAACCATGCTGTCCATCAAAAGAGGACTGGAATAAAAAGATGTGGTACATATACACGATGAAATACTACACAGTCATAAAAAAGAACAAAATCATGAATTTCACAGCAACCTGGATGGGACTAGATTCTATAACACTGAGTGATCTCTCACAGAAACAAAGATCTGAGTATCACATGTTCTTACTCATATAGTGGACCTTGAACCTCTATCATAATTCTATAAGAAAAGGATTGACAGTGGTGAGAAACTATGGGGGGGTAGGGAGGGGAAGGGAGGTGGGATTAACAGCAGTCAATATCTGTCTGGGAATGGGGAGACACCCCTTATCAACAAGGGTGCCTGAATGATGCATATTTGTATACCTAACCCTTAACTATACCCCACAATTTTAAAATAAAAAATATGATTAAATAAATAAATAAATAAAAATAAAAACAGCAGAGAGTTTTCTAAATAAAATAAAAAGAGTGTTGTCAAATGACTCAGGGATCCCTTCTCTGGTATATATACAAAGGAGATGAAATCACCCCTCTATAAAGATGCCTGCGCTCCTGTGCTTGCTGTGGCATCATTCACTTAGCCAAGATTTGGAAATAACCTAAATGCCCATCGATGGACAAATGGATAAAGGAATGTTTCATACACACACACAAACACACACACACACATACACACACACACACACACACACACACACACACACACACACACACACACACACGTATGACTTGGCCTTTAAAAAGAAGTAGACCCTACCATTTGCCATAACATGGATGGACCTGGAGGACATTAAACTGAGTGAACTAAGCCAGACACAAAGAAAAACACTGCACGATCTCATTTGCATGTGGAATATTAAAAAAGAGCTCAAATGTACAGAGGAAGAGAATTAAAAGAAAAATCAAACTTTCATCACCCCTAGGTCATCAGAGAATTCCAAAGAGTCCACTGGACAATACTCAGCTCTTCCCTGGAAGAACACTAGATGTTATTCCTTATTTAATCAAGGTTGGATTAAATAAGGAATATATTTAATATCTCCAGATAAGATGCATTTGCAGCTCTGGAAAGAATCATTTGCAGGAGAATGTTTTGCACCTGGAGACCAGGTATGAGTGGAGAAGAGGAAATGGAAAGATGTAAGTCAAGGGTTACAAAGTAGCAGATGTGTAGGATGAACAAGTGTGGAGATCCGCACAGGATGAGGACTAAAGTTAATACAATTGGATTCTGTTGGGGGATTTCTGTCAAATAAGCAGATTTTAGCTGCTCTTGTCACAAAAAGTATGACAAATCTATTAATCTACTTCACTGTAGTAATCATTTATCTATATGTATCCCATAGCTTCATTTTGCAAACCTAAAATATACACAATAACATTGATTTAAATATTATTTGGTAGAAATTATAAAATTTTGATGATAAAAAATAAAATTAAATAATATTTATACAAAATTCTACCACTAGGAGATAAACCTCACTGAAGTTCTGGAAATCGTCCAACATTTGTAAATGGGCAAAAAATATGACTAAAGTCATGTTTTTATGCCTTTACTTGATTAAGGAATAACATCTAGTGTTCTTCCAGGAGAGAGCTGAGTATTGACCAGTGGACTCTTTGGAATTATCTGAAGACCTAGGGGTGATGAAACTTTGATTTTTCTTTTGCCAAGTTATGTCACATACACTGTAGGCATAGAAGATAACACGTAGAAAACATGCTCATGCAAATACTTCTTTCCAGAGCTGCAAATGCATCTTGTCGGGTAGATATGCAGTTGCTTTCTGACCTACAGAAAATATAACCCTAAACATTACATTGTATTTCCCTGTAGAATATTAACTAGTGTTCACATCTGTTAGTCAATTTATTTCAGCATTCTTGGCTGTCTTTTTTTTTGCGTTGGAGTCTCACTCTGTCATCCAGACTGGAGTGCAGTGGCCACTCCCGGCCACCGCAGCCTCGACCTGCTGGGTTCTAGCGATCCTTCCGCCTCAGTCTTCCAAGTAGCTGGAACTACAGGCGCGTGCTGCCACGCCCGGCTAATTTTTGATTTTATTGTAGAGATGAGGTCTTGCCAAGTTGCCCAAGTGGGTCTCGAACCCACTCTTGGCTGTCTTATACCATCACAAAATTGTTTAATGATGGGAATATGTTCTGAGAAAGGTGATTTTGTCATTGTGCAAATATAATAGAGTGACTTACACAAGCATAGATGGTATAGCCTATTACACACCTAGGCTATATTATATACCTATTATAATTATGGAACCATTGTTGCATATGCGGCCCATCATTGACCAAAATGTTGTCATGTGGCACATGACTGTATATAAATATTTACATGTGTACATCTTTTCTTCAAATTGCCTCTGAACTCTTCTTACTCATTTATTGGTTTCTTCATTAATAAATTGAATATAATTTTTGACATGCGTTCATTTATATTTGCCTGAGAACCATTATTTTACCTTTTTGAAAATGATATATATGTAGAGATATTTATACATACATATGTGTATTATATGTACACAGACATATATGAGGATCAAAATAAGTAGAAGTTACACAGTGTCACTCCTCTTCTCACACTCCTAGGCAGACTTTGTGTGTGTGAACCTGAATCCTTTTTTTGTATAGAATGAGATAAAATATAGGGGGAGACAAGAACTGGAAAAACCAAGAGAGGCTAAGTTGATTTACATAAGAAAGAACATGAGTCTACCCTTGGAAGAAAATAATATAAAAGGTGGGAGGAGGGGCAAAGAGGGGCAGATGGAATTTTGAGGGAGAAAGAGATGAGAGAGTTTGGGTCAGTAGCAAAGAGGGCTTTTAGGAAGATCAATGAGTCTTGTGGGATGTTACTCCACTCCATTCTCCTTTGCTGCCTCTTGAAGAGACTTCAGCATTGACTGACTTGCTTTTCAGGGCTTTTGAAAGTAATGTTGTTTCTTTTGGAGGAAACACAATGTTGAGACTGGACTCAAGGAACTGCATTTATGAGGGGGAACCCCCAAACCAGAATTTATTTATAAAAAATTGTGTATTTATTCTTACATGTTTAAACTTAAGTCACCTTCAAAGTACTCTCTGTTTGAGGCAATATGCCTATTGAGATGCTTTTTTCATTGCTCAAAACAATTTGTGAACTTGTCAATCTGATACTTTTTAGTGCTTCTGTCCTTTTTTGCTTCTCCTCTTCCACAGTGGCAAAAGGTTTCCCTTTGAAGATTTTTTTCATCTGGGGAAACAAAAAAAAGTCACTCAGTGCGAGACCGGTGAATAGAGAGTTTGGACATGGCATTTTTGGTCAAAAACTGCTGAATACTTAGCATGGTGTGGGCAGGTACATTGTCATGGTAGAAGAACCAGTCACATTTGTCACAACTCAGGATGTTTCTTCTACAATACAGCCTCTCACAACACTAGTTGGTACTGATGCCGACGGGTTTCTAGAACACTTACCAAGCAGAGGAAGCCTATACTACAAGGCCCACCCATCCAAAAGATATTTCTGGTTTTTTGGGGTCCCCCGTCATATAGTTGGGTTATACATATGTACATGTACATTCATCCATCTATCTCTTGATCTATCTATCTATCTATCACCTATCAATCTACACATCTATCTGCTAGCCATCCATTCATCCATCGTATCTATACATCTATCTATTTATCTATCCATCCATTCATATCTACGTATCCACCCATCATATGTGTCCATCATCCATCATATCTATCCATCCATCCATTCTATCATCTATCCATCCATTCATCTGCTCATCCTATCTATTTATCATCTATTTATCAATCATTCTATACATGCCATTTCTCTTTCTATATATTCCTTTCCATTCCTATATTATGTATATAAAAAACAAAATCTAGAAATCGATAATATACAGTTATGCACTGTGTAATGACATTTCAGCCCACAACAGACTACATATGTAATGGTAGTCCCATAAGATTATAATACTATATTTTTACTGTACCTTTTCAATTTAGATCTGTTTAGATACATGCATACTTACCATTGTGTTACAACTGCCTACAGTGTTCAGTACAGTAAACTGTTATACAGGTCTGTAGCCTAGGAGCAATAGTCTATACTGCACTGTCTAGGAGTGTAGTAAGCTAGACATTCTAGGTTTGTGGTTTGGAACAATGATGAAATCACCCAGTGACACATTTCTCAGAATGTATCCCCAGGGTTAAGTGTTTCACAATTGCATATGGAAATTATATATAGGTGTGTGTGTGTGTGTGTGTGTGTGTGTGTGTGTGTTTTCAACATTTAAAAACAAA